>NW_026736363.1:0-73000 GCF_949786415.1 Peromyscus eremicus | reverse complement strand
CCTTACAAGAAACACACTCTGCTTTTGAGAAAAGAGCACTCTTCTACTCTACTGTGTTTCCTATAGGGCCAGAACAGTGAGCTTGCTCAGAACAAAAGAACTGTGCTTCCTACACACTCGGACCATATCTAGTTCAACTCTGCTTAGGAACCTGACAAGAACAGTAGATCCTCCTCAGTCCAATACACTGTACTCGCTGTGAACAGACGCGAGTGCTATTTGCACTGTGTATGGCAATGGGAGCGCAATAGTGACTATCCTTACCAGAAAACAACTCTTGCTCATAGGACCAAAAACTGCATGTGATTCAACTCCATTTAGAACTGGGAAATAAACGCTAGCTTGCCTTACAAGAAACACACTCTGCTTTTGAGAAAAGAGCACTCTTCTACTCTACTGTGTTTCCTATAGGGACCAAACAGTCAACTTGCTCAGAACAAAAGAACTGTGCTTCCTACACACATGGCCATATCTAGTTCAATTCTGCTTAGGAAACTGACAAGAACAGTAGCTCCTCTTCAGTCCAATACACTGTACTTGCTGGGAACAGACGCGTGTGCTATTTGCACTGTGTATGGCAATGGGAGCGCAATAGTGATTTTCCTAACCAGAAAACAACTCTTGCTCATAGTACCAGAAACTGCATGTGATTCAACTCCATTTCTGACTGGGAAACCAACGCTAGCTCGCCTTACAAGAAACACACTCTGCTTTTGAGAAAAGAGCACTCTTCTACTCTACTGTGTTTCCTATAGGGCCAGAACAGTGAGCTTGCTCAGAACAAAAGAACTGTGCTTCCTACACACACGGACCATATCTACTTCAACTCTGCTTAGGAACCTGACAAGAACAGTAGATCCTCCTCAGTCCAATACACTGTACTCGCTGTGAACAGACGCGAGTGCTATTTGCACTGTGTATGGCAATTGGAGCGCAATAGTGACTATCCTTACCAGAAAACAACTCTTGCTCATAGGACCAAAAACTGCATGTGATTCAACTCCATTTAGAACTGGGAAATAAACGCTAGCTTGCCTTACAAGAAACACACTCTGCTTTTGAGAAAAGAGCACTCTTCTACTCTACTGTGTTTCCTATAGGGTCCAAACAGTCAACTTGCTCAGAACAAAAGAACTGTGCTTCCTACACACAAGGCCATATCTAGTTCAATTCTCCTTAGGAAACTGACAAAAACAGTAGCTCCTCTTCAGTCCAATACACTGTACTTGCTGGGAACAGACGCGTGTGCTATTTGCACTGTGTATGGCAATGGGAGCGCAATAGTGACTTTCCTAACCAGAAAACAACTCTTGCTCATAGTACCAGAAACTGCATGGGATTCAACTCCATTTAGGACTGGGAAACAAACGCTAGCTCGCCTTACAAGAAACACACTCTGCTTTAGAGAAAGGAGCACTCTTCCAGTCTACTGTGTTTCCTATGGGGTCCAAACAGTGAGCTTGCTCAGAACAAAAGAACTGTGCTTCCTACACACACGGACTATATGTAGTTCAAATCTGATTAGGAACCTGACAAGAACAGTAGCTCCTCTTCAGTCCAACACTGTACTTGCTGTAAACAGACGCGAGTGCTATTTGCACTGTGTATGGCAATGGGAGAGCAATAGTGATTTTCCTTACCAGAAAACAACTCTTGTTCGTATACCAGGAACTGCATGTGATTCAACTCCATTTAGGACTAGGAAACAAACGCTAGCTTGCCCTACAAGAAACACACTATGCTTTAGAGAAAAGAGCACTCTTCTACTCTACTGTGTTTCCTATAGGGTCCAAACGGTGAGCTTGCTCAGAACAAAAAAAATTGTGCTTCCTATACACACGGCCATATCTAGTTCAAGTCTGCTTAGGAACCTGACAAGAACAGTAGATCCTCTTCAGTCTAATACACTGTACTTGCTGGCAACAGACGCCAGTGCTATTTGTCCTGTGTATGGCAATGGCAGCGCAATAGTGACTTTCCTTACCAGAAAACAACTCTTGCTCATAGTACCAGAAACTGCATGGGATTCATCTCCATTTAGGACTGGGAAACAAACGCTAGCTCGCCTTACAAGAAACACAGTCTGCTTTAGAGAAAAGAGCACTCTTCTTGTCTACTGTGTTTCCTATGGGGTCCAAACAGTGAGCTTGCTCAGAACAAAAGAACTGTGCTTCCTACACACACGGACCATATGTAGTTCAACTCTGCTTAGGAACCTGACAAAAACAGTAGCTCCTCCTCAGTCCAACACTGTACTTGCTGGGAACAGACGCGAGTGCTATTTGCACTGTGTATGGCAATAGGAAAGCAATAGTGACTTTCCTTACCAGAAAAAAACTCTAGCTCGTAGGACCAGAAACTGCATGTGATTCAACTCCATTTAGGACTAGGAAATAAATGCTAGCTTGCCCTACAAGAAACACACTTTGCTTTAGAGAAAAGAGCACTCTTCTACTCTACTGTGTTTCCTATAGGGCCAGAACAGTGAGCTTGCTCAGAACATAAGAACTGTGCTTCCTACACACACGGGCCATTACTAGTTCAACTCTGCTTATGAACCTGACAAGAACAGTAGATCCCCTTTAGTCCAATACACTGTACTTTCTGGGAACAGACGTGAGTGCTTTTTCCACTGTGTATGGCAATGGCAGCGCAATAGTGACTATTCTTACCATAAAAAAACTCTTGCTCGTAGGACTAGAAACTACATGTGTTTCAACTCCATTTAGGACTGGGAAACAAACGCTAGCTCGCCTTACAAGAAACACACTCTGCTTTAGAGAAAAGAGCACTCTTCTACTCTACTGTTTTTCCTATAGGGACAGAACAGTGAGCTTGCTCAGAACCAAAGAACTGTGCTTCCTACACACACGGGGCATATCTAGTTCAACTCTGCTTAGGAAACTGAAAAGAACAGTAGATCCTCTTCAGTCCAATACACTGTACTTGCTGGGAACAGACGCAAGTGCTATTTGCACTGTGTAGGGCAATTGGAGCACAATTGTGACTCATCTTACCAGAAAACAATTCTTGCTCATAGGACAAAAAACTGCGTGTGACTCAACTACATTTAGGACTGGGAAACAAACTCTACCTCACCTTACAAAGAACACACTCCGCTTTTGAGAAAAGAACACTCTTCTACTCTACTGTGTTTCCCATAGGGCCAGAACAATGAGCTTGCTCAGAACAAAAGAACTGTGCTTCCTACACACACGGGCCATATCTAGTTCAACTCTGCTTAGGAATCTGAGAAGAACAGTAGCTCCTTTTCAGTCCAATACACTGTACTTGCTAGGAACAGACGGGAGTGCTATTTGCACTGAGTATGGCAATGGGAGCGCAATAGTGACTTTCCTTACCAGAAAACAACTCTTGCTCGTAGGACCAGAAACTGCATGGGATTCATCTCCATTTAGGACTGTGAAACAAACACTAGCTTGCCTTACAAGAAACACAGTCTGCTTTTGAGAAAAGAGCACTCTTCTACTCTACTGTGTTTCCTATGGGGTCCAAACAGTGAGCTTGCTCAGAACAAAAAAAATTGTGCTTCCTACACACACGGCCATATCTAGTTCAAGTCTGCTCAGGAACCTGACAAGAACAGTAGATCCTTTTCTGTCCAATACACTGTACTTGCTGGCAACAGACGCCAGTGCTATTTGTCCTGAGTATGGCAATGGCAGCGCAATAGTGACTTTCCTTACCATAAAACAACTCTTGCTCATAGGACCAGAAACTGCATGTGATTCAACTCCATTTAGGACTGGGAAACAAACGCTAGCTCGCTTTACAAGAAACACACTCTGCTTTTGAGAAAAGAGCACTCTTCTACTCTAATGTCTTTCCTATGGGGTCCAAACAGTGAGTTGGTCAGAACAAAAAAAATTGTGCTTCCTATACACACGGCCATATCTAGTTCAAGTCTGCTTAGGAAACTGACAAGAACAGTAGATCCTCTTCAGTCCAATACACTATACTTGCTGGCAACAGATGCCAGTGCTATTTGTCCTGTGTATGGCATTGGCAGCGCAATAGTGACTTTCCTAACCAGAAAACAACTCTTGCTCATAGTACCAGAAACTGCATGGGATTCAACTCCATTTAGGACTGGGAAACAAACGCTAGCTCGCCTTACAAGAAACACACTCTGCTTTAGAGAAAGGAGCACTCTTCTAGTCTACTGTGTTTCCTATGGGGTCCAAACAGTGAGCTTGCTCAGAACAAAAGAACTGTGCTTCCTACACACACGGACCATATGTAGTTCAACTCTGATTAGGAACCTGACAAGAACAGTAGCTCCTCCTCAGTCCAACACTGTACTTGCTGTAAACAGACGCGAGTGCTATTTGCACTGTGTATGGCAATGGGAGAGCAATAGTGATTTTCCTTACCAGAAAACAACTCTTGTTCGTAGGACCAGAAACTGCATGTGATTCAACTCCATTTAGGACTAGGAAACAAACGCTAGCTTGCCCTACAAGAAACACACTCTGCTTTAGAGAAAAGAGCACTCTTCTACTCTACTGTGTTTACTAAAGGGCCAGAACAGTGAGCTTGCTCAGAACATAAGAACTGAGCTTCCTACACACACGGGCCATATCTAGTTCAACTCTGCTTAGGAAACTGACAAGAACAGTAGCTCCTCTTCAGTCCAATACATTGTACTTGCTAGGAACAGACGGGAGTGCTATTTGCACTGCGTATGGCAATGGGAGCGCAATAGTGACTTTCCTTACCAGAAAACAACTCTTGCTCGTAGGACCAGACACTGCTTGTAATTTAACTCCATTTAGGACTGGGAAACAAACGCTAGCTTGCCTTACAAGAAACACAGTCTGCTTTTGAGAAAAGAGCACTCTTCTACTCTACTGTGTTTCCTATGGGGTCCAAACAGTGAGCTTGCTCAGAACAAAAAAAATTGTGCTTCTTATACACACGGCCATATCTAGTTCAAGTCTGCTTAGGAACCTGACAAGAACAGTAGATCCTCTTCAGTCTAATACACTGTACTTGCTGGCAACAGACGCCAGTGCTATTTGTCCTGTGTATGGCAATGGCAGCGCAATAGTGACTTTCCTTACCAGAAAACAACTCTTGCTCATAGTACCAGAAACTGCATGGGATTCATCTCCATTTACGACTGGGAAACAAACACTAGCTCGCCTTACAAGAAACACACTCTGCTTTAGAGAAAAGAGCACTCTTCTTGTCTACTGTGTTTCCTATGGGGTCCAAACAGTGAGCTTGCTCAGAACAAAAGAACTGTGCTTCCTACACTCACGGACCATATGTAGTTCAACTCTGCTTAGGAACCTGACAAGAACAGTAGATCCTCCTCAGTCCAATACACTGTACTCGCTGTGAACAGACGCGAGTGCTATTTGCACTGTGTATGGCAATGGGAAAGCAATAGTGACTTTCCTTACCAGAAAAAAACTCTAGTTCGTAGGACCAGAAACTGCATGTGATTCAACTCCATTTAGGACTAGGAAATAAATGCTAGCTTGCCCTAAAAGAAACACACTCTGCTTTAGAGAAAAGAGCACTCTTCTACTCTACTGTGTTTCCTATAGGGCCAGAACAGTGAGCTTGCTCAGAACATAAGAACTGTGCTTCCCACACACACGGGCCATATCTAGTTCAACTCTGCTTAGGAACCTGACAAGAACAGTAGATCCCCTTTAGTCCAATACACTGTACTTGCTGGGAACAGACGCGAGTGCTATTTGCACTGTGTATGGCAATGGCAGCGCAATAGTGACTATTCTTACTATAAAAAAACTCTTGCTCGTAGGACTAGAAACTGCATGTGTTTCAACTCCATTTAGGACTGGGAAACAAACGCTAGCTCGCCTTACAAGAAAAACACTCTGCTTTAGAGAAAAGAGCACTCTTCTACTCTAATGTTTTTCCTATAGGGCCAGAACAGTGAGCTTGCTCAGAACCAAAGAACTGTGCTTCCTACACACACGGGGCATATCTAGTTCAACTCTCCTTAGGAAACTGAAAAGAACAGTAGATCCTCTTCAGTCCAATACACTTTACTTGCTGGGAACAGACGCGAGTGCTATTTGCACTGTGTAGGGCATTTGGAGCACAATTGTGACTCGTCTTACCAGAAAACAACTCTTGCTCATAGGACAAAAAACTGCATGTGACTCAACTACATTTAGGACTGGGAAACAAACTCTAGCTCGCCTTACAAGGAACACACTCTGCTTTTGAGAAAAGAACACTCTTCTACTCTACTGTGTTTCCCATAGGGCCAGAACAATGAGCTTGCTCAGAACAAAAGAACTGTGCTTCCTACACACACGGGCCATATCTAGTTCAACTCTGCTTAGGAAACAGAAGAACAGTAGCTCCTCTTCAGTCCAATACACTGTACTTGCTAGGAACAGACGGGAGTGCTATTTGCACTGTGTATGGCAATGGGAGCGCAATAGTGACTTTCCTTACCAGAAAACAACTCTTGCTCATAGGACCAGAAACTGCATGTGATTCAACTCCATTTAGGACTGGGAAACAAACGCTAGCTTGTCTTACAAGAAACACAATCTTCTTTAGAGAAAAGAGCACTCTTCTACTCTACTGTGTTTCCTATGGGGTCCAAACAGTGAGCTTGCTCAGAACAAAAGAATTGTGCTTCCTACACACACGGACCATATGTAGTTCATCTCTGCTTAGGAACCTTTCAAGAAAAGTAGCTCCACTTCTGTCCAACACTGTACTTGCTGGGAACAGACGCGAGTGCTATTTGCACTGTGTATGGCAATGGGAGCACAATAGTGACTCATCTTACCAGAAAACAACTCTTGCTCGTAGGACAAAAAACTGCATGTGACTCAACTCCATTTAGGACTGGGAAACAAACTCTAGCTCGCCTAACAATAAACACACTCTGCTTTTGAGAAAAGAGCACTCTTCTACTCTACTGTGTTTCCCCTAGGGCCAGAACGGTGAGCTTGCTCAGAACAAAAGAACTGTGCTTCCTACACACACGGGCCATATCTAGTTCAACTCTGCTTAGAAAACTGACAAGAACAGTAGCTCCTCTTCAGTCAGATACACTGTACTTGCTGGGATCAGACGCGAGTGCTATTTGCACTGTGTAGGGCAGTGGGAGCGCAATAGTGACTTTCCTTACCAGAAAAAACATTTGGTCGTAGGACCAGAAACTGCATGTGATTCAACTCCATTTAGGACTGGGAAAAAAACGCTAGCTTACCTTACAAGAAACACACTCTGCTTTTGAGAAAAGAGCACTCTTCTACTCTACTGTGTTTCCTATACGGCCAGAACAGTGAGCTTGCTAAGAACATAGTAACTGTGCTTCCTACACACACGGGCCATATCTAGTTCAACTCTGCTTAGGAACCTGACAAGAACAGTAGATCCCCTTTAGTCCAATACACTGTACTTGCTGGGAACAGACGCCAGTGCTATTTGTCCTGTATATGGCAATGGCAGCGCAATAGTGACTTTCCTTACCAGAAAACAACTCTTGCTCATAGTACCAGAAACTGCATGGGATTCAACTCCATTTAGGACTGGGAAACAAAGGCTAGCTCGCCTTACAAGAAACACACTCTGCTTTAGAGAAAGGAGTACTCTTCTAGTCTACTGTGTTTCCTATGGGGTCCAAACAGTCAGCTTGCTCAGAACAAAAGAACTGTGCTTCCTACACACACGGACCATATGTAGTTCAACTCTGATTAGGAACCTGACAAGAACAGTAGCTCCTCTTCAGTCAAACACTGTACTTGCTGGGAAAAGACACAAGTGCTATTTGCACTGTGCATGGCAATGGGAGCACAATAGTGACTTTCCTTACCAGAAAACAACTCTTGTTCGTAGGACCAGAAACTGCATGGGATTCAACACCATTTAGGACTAGGAAACAAACGCTAGCTTGCCCTACAAGAAACACACTCTGCTTTAGAGAAAAGAGCACTCTTCTACTCTACTTTGTTTCCTATAGGGCCAGAACAGTGAGCTTGCTCAGAACATAAGAACTGAGCTTCCTACACACACGGGCCATATCTAGTTCAACTCTGCTTAGGAAACTGACAAGAACAGTAGCTCCTCTTCAGTCCGATACACTGTACTTGCTGGGAACAGACGCCAGTGCTATTTGCACTGTGTATGGCAATGGGAGTGCAATAGTGACTTTCCTTACCAGAAAACAACTATTGCTCATAGGACCAGAAACTGCATGTGATTCAACTCCATTTAGGACTGGGAAACAAACGCTACCTCGCCTTACATGAAACACACTCTGCTTTTGAGAAAAGAGCACTCTTCTACTCTACTGTGTTTCCTATGGGGTCTGAACAGTGAGCTTGCTCAGAACAAAAGAACTGTGCTTCCTACACACATGGGCCATATCTAGTTCACCTCTGCTTAGGAAACTGAAAAAAACAGTAGATCCTATTCAGTCCAATACACTGTACTTGCCTGGAACAGACGCGAGTGCTATTTGCACTGTGTATGGCAATGGGAGCACAATAGTGACTCGTCTTACCAGAAAACAACTCTTGCTTGTAGGACAAAATACTGCATGTGACTCAACACCATTTAGGACTGGGAAAGAAACGGTAGCTCGTCTTACAAGAAACACACTCTGCTTTTGAGAAAAGAGCACTCTTCTACTCTACTGTGTTTCCTATGGGATCCAAACAGTGAGCTTGCTCAGAACAAAAGAACTGTGCTTCCTACACACACGGGCCATATCTAGTTCAACTCTGCTTAGGAACCTGACAAGAACAGTAGATCCCCTTTAGTCCAATACACTGTACTTGCTGGAAACAGACGCCAGTGCTACTTATCCTGTGTGTGGCAATGGCAGCGCTATAGTGACTATTCTTACCATAAAACAACTCTTGCTCGTAGGACAAGAAACTGCATGTGTTTCAACTCCATTTAGGACTGGGAAACAAACGCTAGCTCACATTACAAGAAACACACTCTGCTTTAGAGAAAAGAGCACTCTTCTACTCTACTGTGTTTCCTATAGGGCCAGAACAGTGAGCTTGCTCAGAACAAAAGAACTGTGCTTCCTACACACACGGGCCATATCTAGTTCAACTCTGCTTAGGAAACAGAAGAACAGTAGCTCCTCTTCAGTCAAATACACTGTACTTGCTAGGAACAGACGGGATTGCTATTTGCACTGTGTATGGCAATGGGAGCGCAATAGTGACTTTCCTTTCCAGAAAACAACTCTTGCTTGTAGGACAAGAAACTGCATGTGATTCAACTCCATTTAGGACTGGGAAACAAACGCTAGCTCGCCTTACAAGAAACACACTCTGCTTTTGAAAAAAGAGCACTCTTCTACTCTACTGTATTTCCTATGGGGTCCAAACAGTGAGCTTGCTCAGAACAAAAAAAATTGTGCTTCCTACACACACGGCCATATCTAGTTCAAGTCTGCTTAGGAACCTGACAAGAACAGTAGCTCCTCATCAGTCCAATACACTGTACTTGCTGGCAACAGACGCCAGTGCTATTTGTCCTGTGTATGGCAATGGCAGCGCAATAGTGACTTTCCTTACCAGAAAACAATTCTTGTTCATAGGACTGAAACTGCATGGGATTCAACTCCATTTAGGACAGGGAAACAGAGGCTAGATCGCCTTACAAGAAACACACTCTGCTTTAGAGAAAGGAGCACTCTTCTAGTCTACTGTGTTTCCTATGGGGTCCAAACAGTGAGCTCGCTCAGAACAAATGAACTGTGCGTCCTACACACACGGACCATATGTAGTTCAACTCTGATTAGGAACCTGACAAGAACAGTAGCTCCTCTTCAGTCCAACACTGTACTTGCTGGGAACAGACGCGAGTGCTATTTGCACTGTGTATGGCAGTGGGAGCACAATAGTGACTTTCCTTACCAGAAAACAACTCTTGCTCATAGGACCAGAAACTGCATGTGATTCAACTCCATTTAGAACTAGGAAACAAACGCTAGCATGCCTTACAAGAAACACACTCTGCTTTAGAGAAAAGAGCACTCTTCTACTCTACTGTGTTTCCTATAGGGCCAGAACAGTGAGCTTGCTCAGAACATAATAACTGTGCTTCCTACACACACGGGCCATATCTAGTTCAACTCTGCTCAGGAACCTGACAAGAACAGTAGATCCCCTTTAGTCCAATACACTGTACTTCCTGGGAACAGACGCCAGTGCTATTTGTCTTGTGTATGGCAATGGCAGCGCAACAGTGAGTATTCTTACCATAAAACAACTCTTGCTCATAGGACCAGAAACTGCATGTGTTTCACCTCCATTTAGGACTGGGAAACAAACGCTAGCTCGCCTTACAAGATACACAATCTGCTTTAGAGAAAAGAGCACTCTTCTACTCTACTGTGTTTCCTATAGGGCCAGAACAGTGAGCTTGCTCAGAACCAAAGAACTGTGCTTCCTACACACGGGCCATATCTAGTTCACCTCTGCTTAGGAAACTGACAAGAACAGTAGCTCCTCTTCAGTCCGATACACTGTACTTGCTGGGAACAGACGCGAGTGCTATTTGCACTGTATATGGAAATAGGAGTGCAATAGTGACTTTCCTTACCAGAAAACAACTCTTGCTCGTAGGACCAGAAACTGCATGTGATTCAACTCCATTTAGGACTAGGAAACAAACGCTAGCTCGCCTTACAAGAAACACAGTCGGCTTTTGAGAAAAGAGCACTCTTCTACTCTACTGTGTTTCCTATGGGGTCCAAACAGTGAGCTTGCTCACAACAAAAAAAATTGTGCTTCCTACACACGGCCATATCTAGTTCAAGTCTGCTTAGGAACCTGACAAAAACAGTAGCTCCTCTTCAGTCCAACACTGCACTTGCAGGGAACAGACGCGAGTGCTATTTGCACTGTGTATGGCAATGGGCGCGCAATAGTGACTTTCCTTACCAGAAAACAACTCTTGTGTGTAGGACCAGAAACTGCATGTGATTCAACTCCATTTAGGACTAGGAAACAAATGCTAGCTTTCCCTACAAGAAACACACTCTGCTTTAGAGAAAAGAACACTCTTCTACTCTACTGTGTTTCCTATAGGGCCAGAACAGTGAGCTTGCTCAGAACATAAGAACTGTGCTTCCTACGCACACGGGCCATATCTAGTTCAACTCTGCTTAGGAAACTGACAAGAACAGTAGCTCCTCTTCAGTCTGATACACTGTACTTGCTGGGAACAGACGCCAGGGCTATTTGCACTGTGTATGTCAATGGGAGCGCAATAGTGACTTTCCTTACCAGAAAACAACTATTGCTCATAGGACCAGAAACTGCATGTGATTCAACTCCATTTAGGACTGGGAAAAAAACGCTAGCTTACCTTACAAGAAACACACTCTGCTTTTGAGAAAAGAGCACTCTTCTAGTCTACTGTGTTTCCTATGGGGTCCAAACAGTGAGCTTGCTCAGAACAAAAGAACTGTGCTTCCTACACACACGGACCATATGTAGTTCAACTCTGATTAGGAACCTGACAAGAACAGTAGCTCCTCTTCAGTCCAACACTGTACTTGCTGGGAACAGACGCGAGTGCTATTTGCACTGTGTATGGCAATGGGAGCACAATAGTGACTTTCGTTACCAGAAAACAACTCTTGTTCGTAGGACCAGAAACTGCATGGGATTCAACTCCATTTAGGACTAGGAAACAAACGCTAGCTTGCCCTACAAGAAACACACTCTGCTTTAGAGAGTAGAGCACTCTTCTACTCTACTGTGTTTCCTATAGGGCCAGAACAGTGAGCTTGCTCAGAACATAAGAACTGAGCTTCCTACACACACGGGCCATATCTAGTTCAACTCTGCTTAGGAAACTGACAAGAACAGTAGCTCCTCTTCAGTCCGATACACTGTACTTGCTGGGAACAGACGCCAGTGCTATTTGCACTGTGTATGGCAATGGGAGTGCAATAGTGACTTTCCTTACCAGAAAACAACTCTTGCTCATAGGACCAGAAATTGCATGTGATTCAACTCCATTTAGGACTGGGAAACAAACGCTACCTCGCCTTACATGAAACACACTCTGCTTTTGAGAAAAGAGCACTCTTCTACTCTACTGTGTTTCCTATGGGGTCCGAACAGTGAGCTTGCTCAGAACAAAAGAACTGTGCATCCTACACACATGGGCCATATCTAGTTCACCTCTGCTTAGGAAACTGAAAAGAACAGTAGATCCTATTCAGTCCAATACACTGTACTTGCCTGGAACAGACGCGAGTGCTATTTGACTGTGTATGGCAATGGGAGCACAATAGTGACTCGTCTTACCAGAAAACAATTCTTGCTTGTAGGACAAAATACTGCATGTGACTCAACACCATTTAGGACTGGGAAAGAAACGGTAGCTCGTCTTAAAGAAACACACTCTGCTTTTGAGAAAAGAGCACTCTTCTACTCTACTGTGTTTCCCATAGGGCCAGAACGGTGAGATTGCTCAGAACAAAAGAACTGTGCTTCCTACACACACGGGCCATATCTAGTTCAACTCTGCTTAGGAAACTGACAAGAACAGTAGCTCCTCTTCAGTCCGATACACTGTACTGCTGGGATCAGACGCGAGTGCTATTTGCACTGTGTATGGCAATGGGAGCACAATAGGGACTCGTCTTACCAGAAAACAACTCTTGCTTGTAGGACAAAATACTGCATGTGATTCAACTCCAGTTAGGACTGGGAATAAAACGCTAGCTTCCCTTACAAGAAACACACTCTGCTTTTGAGAAAAGAGCACTCTTCTACTCTACTGTGTTTCCTATACGGCCAGAACAGTGAGCTTGCTCAAAACAAAAGAACTGTGCTTCCTACACACATGGGCCATATCTAGTTCAACTCTGCTTAGGAACCTGACAAGAACAGTAGATCCCCTTTATTCCAATACACTGTACTTGCTGGGAACAGACGCCAGTGCTATTTGTTCTGTGTGTGGCAATGGCAGCGCAATAGTGACTATTCTTACCAGAAAACAACTCTTGCTCGTAGGACCAGAAACTGCATGTGTTTCAACTCCATTTAGGACTGGGAAACAAACGCTAGCTCGCCTTACAAGAAACACACTCTGCTTTAGAGAAAAGAGCACTCTTCTACTCTACTGTGTTTCCTATAGGGACAGAACAGTGAGCTTGCTCAGAACAAAAGGACTGTGCTTCCTACAGACGGGCCATATCTAGTTCAACTCTGCTTAGGAAACTGACAAGAACAGTAGCTCCTCTTCAGTCCGATACACTGTACTTGCTGGGAACAGACGCGAGTGCTATTTGCTCTGTATATGGCAATGGGAGCGCAATAGGGACTCTCCTTACCAGAAAACAACTCTTGCTCGTAGGACCAGAAAGTGCATGTGATTCAACTCCATTTAGGACTGGGAAACAAATGCTAGCTTGCGTTACATGAAACACAATCTGCTTTTGAGAAAAGAGCACTCTTCTACACTACTGTGTTTCCCATAGGGCCAGAATGGTGAGCTTGCTCAGAACAAAAGAACTGTGCCTCCTACACACACGGACCATATCTAGTTCAACTCTGCTTAAGAAACTGAGAAGAACAGTAGCTACTCTTCAGTCCAATACACTGTACATGCTTTGAACAGACGCGAGTGCTATTTGCACTGTGTATGGCAATGGGAGCGCAATAGTGACTTTCCTTACCAGAAAACAACTCTTGCTTGTAGGACCAGAAACTGCATGTGATTCAACTCCATTTAGGATTGGGAAACAAACGCTAGTTCGCCTTACAAGAAACACAGTCTGCTTTTGAGAAAAAAGCACTCTTCTACTCTACTGTGTTTCCTATGGGGTCCAAACAGTGAGCTTGCTCAGAACAAAAAAAACTGTGCTTCCTACACACAAGGCCATATCTAGTTCAAGTCTGCTTAGGAACCTGACAAGAACAGTAGATCCTTTTCAGTCCAATACACTGTACTTGTTGGCAACAGACGCCAGTGCTATTTGTCCTGTATATGGCAATGGCAGCACAATAGTGACTTTCCTTACCAGAAACAACTCTTGCTCAAAGTACCAGAAACTGCATGGGATTCAACTCCATTTAGGAATGGGAAACAAACGCTAGCTCGCCTTACAAGAAACACACTCTGCTTTAGAGAAAGGAGCACTCTTCTAGTCTACTGTGTTTCCTAAGGGGTCCAAACAGTGAGCTTGCTCAGAACTAAAGAACTGTGCTTCCTACACACACGGACCATATGTAGTTCAACTCTGCTTAGGAACCTGACAAGAACAGTAGCTCCTCTTCAGTCCAACACTGTACTTGCTGGGAACAGACGCGTGTGCTATTTGCACTGTGTATGGCAATGGGAGCTCAATAGTGACTCGTCTTACCAGAAAACAACTCTTGCTCATAGGACAAAAACTGCACGTGACTCAACTCCATTTAGGACTGGGAAACAAACTCTAGCTCGCCTTACAAGAAACACACTCTGCTATAGAGAAAAGAGCACTCTTCTACTCTACTGTGTTTCCTAAAGGGACAGAACAGTGAGCTTGCTCAGAACATAAGAACTGAGCTTCCTAAACACACGGGCCATATCTAGTTCAACTCTGCTTAGGAAACTGACAAGAACAGTATCTCCTCCTCAGTCCGATACACTGTACTTGCTGGGAACAGACACCTGTGCTATTTGCACTGTGTATGGCAATGGGAGTGCAATAGTGACTTTCCTTACCAGAAAACAACTCTTGCTCATAGGACCAGAAACTGCATGTGATTCAATTCCATTTAGGACTGGAAAACAAACTCTAGCTCGCCTTACAAGAAACACACTCTGCTTTTGAGAAAAGAGCACTCTTCTACTCTACTCTGTTTCCTATGGGGTCCGAACAGTGAGCTTGCTCAGAACAAAAGAACTGTGCTTCCTACACACACGGGCCATATCTAGTTCAACTCTGCTTAGGAACCTGACAAGAACAGTAGATCCCCTTTAGTCCAATACACTGTACTTGCTGGGAACAGACGCCAGTGCTACTTATCCTGTGTAAGGCAATGGCAGCGCAATAGTGACTATTCTTACCATAAAACAAGTCTTGCTCGTAGAACAAGAAACTGCATGTGTTTCAACTCCATTTAGGACTGGGAAACAAATGCTAGCTCGCCTTACAAGAAACACACTCTGCTTTAGAGAAAAGAGCACTCTTCTACTCTACTGGGTTTCCTTTAGGGCCAGAACAGTGAGCTTGCTCAGAACAAAAGAACTGTGCTTCCTACACACACGGCCATATCTAGTTCAACTCTGCTTAGGAAACAGAAGAACAGTAGCTCCTCTTCAGTCCAATACACTGTACTTGCTAGGAACAGACGGGAGTGCTATTTGCACTGTGTATGGCAATGGGAGCACAATAGTGACTTTCCTTTCCAGAAAACAACTCTTGCTTGTAGGACCAGAAACTGCATGTGATTCAACTCCATTTAGGACTGGGAAACAAACGCTACCTCGCCTTACAAGAAACACACTCTGCTTTTGAGAAAAGAGCACTCTTCTACTCTACTAGGTTTCCTATGGGGTCCAAACAGTGAGCTTGCTCAGAACAAAAAAAATTGTGCTTCCTACACACACGGCCATATCTAGTTCAAGTCTGCTTAGGAACCTGACAAGAACAGTAGCTCCTCTTCAGTCCAATACACTGTACTTGCTGGCAACAGACGCCAGTGCTATTTGTCCTGTATATGGCAATGGCAGCGCAATAGTGACTTTCCTTACCAGAAAACAACTCTTGCTCATAGTACCAGAAACTGCATGGGATTCAACTCCATTTAGGACTGGGAAACAAAGGCTAGCTCGCCTTACAAGAAACACACTCTGCTTTAGAGAAAGGAGTACTCTTCTAGTCTACTGTGTTTCCTATGGGGTCCAAACAGTCAGCTTGCTCAGAACAAAAGAACTGTGCTTCCTACACACACGGACCATATGTAGTTCAACTCTGATTAGGAACCTGACAAGAACAGTAGCTCCTCTTCAGTCAAACACTGTACTTGCTGGGAAAAGACGCAAGTGCTATTTGCACTGTGTATGGCAATGGGAGCACAATAGTGACTTTCCTTACCAGAAAACAACTCTTGTTCGTAGGACCAGAAACTGCATGGGATTCAACTCCATTTAGGACTAGGAAACAAACGCTAGCTTGCCCTACAAGAAACACACTCTGCTTTAGAGAAAAGAGCACTCTTCTACTCTACTTTGTTTCCTATAGGGCCAGAACAGTGAGCTTGCTCAGAACATAAGAACTGAGCTTCCTACACACACGGGCCATATCTAGTTCAACTCTGCTTAGGAAACTGACAAGAACAGTAGCTCCTCTTCAGTCCGATACACTGTACTTGCTGGGAACAGACGCCAGTGCTATTTGCACTGTGTATGGCAATGGGAGTGCAATAGTGACTTTCCTTACCAGAAAACAACTCTTGCTCATAGGACCAGAAACTGCATGTGATTCAACTCCATTTAGGACTGGGAAACAAACGCTACCTCGCCTTACATGAAACACACTCTGCTTTTGAGAAAAGAGCACTCTTCTACTCTACTGTGTTTCCTATGGGGTCCGAACAGTGAGCTTGCTCAGAACAAAAGATCTGTGCTTCCTACACACATGGGCCATATCTAGTTCACCTCTGCTTAGGAAACTGAAAAGAACAGTAGATCCCCTTTAGTCCAATACACTGTACTTGCCTGGAACAGACGCGAGTGCTATTTGCACTGTGTATGGCAATGGGAGCACAATAGTGACTCGTCTTACCAGAAAACAACTCTTGCTTGTAGGACAAAATACTGCATGTGACTCAACACCATTTAGGACTGGGAAAGAAACGGTAGCTCGTCTTACAAGAAACACACTCTGCTTTTGAGAAAAGAGCACTCTTCTACTCTACTGTGTTTCCTATGGGATCCAAACAGTGAGCTTGCTCAGAACAAAAGAACTGTGCTTCCTACACACACGGGCCATATCTAGTTCAACTCTGCTTAGGAACCTGACAAGAACTGTAGATCCCCTTTAGTCCAATACACTGTACTTGCTGGAAACAGACGCCAGTGCTACTTATCCTGTGTGTGGCAATGGCAGCGCTATAGTGACTATTCTTACCATAAAACAACTCTTGCTCGTAGGACAAGAAACTGCATGTGTTTCAACTCCATTTAGGACTGGGAAACCAACGCTAGCTCACCTTACAAGAAACACACTCTGCTTTAGAGAAAAGAGCACTCTTCTACTCTACTGTGTTTCCTATAGGGCCAGAACAGTGAGCTTGCTCAGAACAAAAGAACTGTGCTTCCTACACACACGGCCATATCTAGTTCAAGTCTGCTTAGGAACCTGACAAGAACAGTAGATCCTCTTCAGTCCAATACCCTGTACTTGCTGGCAACAGACGCCAGTGCTATTTGTCCTCTATATGGCAATGGCAGCGCAATAGTGACTTTCCTTACCAGAAAACAACTCTTGCTCATAGGACCAGAAACTGCATGTGATTCAACTCCATTTAGAACTAGGAAACAAACGCTAGCTTGCCTTACAAGAAACACACTGTGCTTTAGAGAAAAGAGGACTCTTCTACTCTACTGTGTTTCCTATAGGGCCAGAACAGTGAGCTTGCTCTGAACATAATAACTGTGCTTCCTACACACACGGGCCATATCTAGTTCAACTCTGCTCAGGAACCTGACAAGAACAGTAGATCCCCTTTAGTCCAATACACTGTACTTCCTGGGAACAGACGCCAGTGCTATTTGTCTTGTGTATGGCAATGGCAGCGCAATAGTGAGTATTCTTACCATAAAACAACTCTTGCTCATAGGACCAGAAAATGCATGTGTTTCACCTCCATTTAGGACTGGGAAACAAACGCTAGCTCGCCTTACAAGATACACACTCTGCTTTAGAGAAAGGAGCACTCTTCTAGTCTACTGTGTTTCCTATGGGGTCCAAACAGTGAGCTTGCTCAGAACAAAAGAACTGTGCTTCCTACACACACGGACCATATGTAGTTCAACTCTGACTAGGAAATTGACAAGAACAGTAGCTCCTCTTCAGTCCAACACTGTACTTGCTGGGAACAGACGCGAGTGGTATTTGCACTGTGTATGGCAATGGGAGCACAATAGTGACTTTCCTTACCAGAAAACAACTCTTGATCGTAGGACCAGAAACTGCATGGGATTCAACTCCATTTAGGACTAGGAAACAAACGCTAGCTTGCCCTACAAGAAACACACTCTGCTTTAGAGAAAAGAGCACTCTTCTACTCTCCTGTGTTTCCTATAGGGCCAGAACAGTGAGCTTGCTCAGAACAAAAGGACTGTGCTTCCTACAGACGGGCCATATCTAGTTCAACTCTGCTTAGGAAACTGACAAGAACAGTAGCTCCTCTTCAGTCCGATACACTGTACTTGCTGGGAACAGACGCGAGTGCTATTTGCACTGTATATGGCAATGGGAGCGCAATAGGGACTCTCCTTACCAGAAAACAACTCTTGCTCGTAGGACCAGAAAGTGCATGTGATTCAACTCCATTTAGTACTGGGAAACAAATGCTAGCTTGCCTTACATGAAACACAATCTGCTTTTGAGAAAAGAGGACTCTTCTACACTACTGTGTTTCCCATAGGGCCAGAATGGTGAGCTTGCTCAGAACAAAAGAACTGTGCTTCCTACACACATGGACCATAACTAGTTCAACTCTGCTTAAGAAACTGAGAAGAACAGTAGCTCCTCTTCAGTCCAATACACTGTACTTGCTTTGAACAGACGGGAGTGCTATTTGCACTGAGTATGGCAATGGGAGCGCAATAGTGACTTTCCTTACCAGAAAACAACTCTTGCTCGTAGGAACAGAAACTGCATGTGATTGAACTCCATTTAGGATTGGGAAACAAACGCTAGCTCGCCTTACAAGAAACACACTCTGCTTTAGAGAAAAGAGCACTCTTCTAGTCTACTGTGTTTCCTATGGGGTCCAAACAGTGAGCTTGCTCAGAACAAAAGAACTGTGCTTCCTACACACACGGACCATATGTAGTTCAACTCTGACTAGGAAATTGACAAGAACAGTAGCTCCTCTTCAGTCCAACACTGTACTTGCTGGGAACAGACGCGAGTGGTATTTGCACTGTGTATGGCAATGGGAGCACAATAGTGACTTTCCTTACCAGAAAACAACTATTGTTCGTAGGACCAGAAACTGCATGGGATTCAACTCCATTTAGGACTTGGAAACAAACGCTAGCTTGCCCTACAAGAAACACACTCTGCTTTAGAGAAAAGAGCACTCTTCTACTCTACTTTGTTTCCTATAGGGCCAGAACAGTGAGCTTGCTCAGAACATAAGAACTGAGCTTCCTACACACACGGGCCATATCTAGTTCAACTCTGCTTAGGAAACTGACAAGAACAGTAGCTCCTCTTCAGTCCGATACACTGTACTTGCTGGGAACAGACACCAGTGCTATTTGCACTGTGTATGGCAATGGGAGTGCAATAGTGTCTTTCCTTACCAGAAAACAACTCTTTCTCATAGGACCAGAAACTGCATGTGATTCAACTCCATTTAGGACTGGGAAACAAACGCTACCTCGCCTTACATGAAACACACTCTGCTTTTGAGAAAAGAGCACTCTTCTACTCTAATGTGTTTTCTATGGGGTCCGAACAGTGAGCTTGCTCAGAACAAAAGAACTGTGCTTCCTACACACACGGCCATATCTAGTTCAAGTCTGCTTAGGAACCTGACAAGAACAGTAGCTCCTCTTCAGTCCAATACACTGTACTTGCTGGCAACAGACGCCAGTGATATTTGTCCTGTGTATGGCAATGGCAGCGCAATAGTGACTTTCCTTACCAGAAAACAACTCTTGCTCATAGTACCAGAAACTGCATGGGATTCAACTCCATTTAGGACTGGGAAACAAAGGCTAGCTCGTCTTACAAGAAACACACTCTGCTTTAGAGAAAGGAGCACTCTTCTAGTCTACTGTGTTTCCTATGGGGTCCAAACAGTGAGCTTGCTCAGAACAAAAGAACTGTGCTTCCTACACACACGGACCATATGTAGTTCAACTCTGACTAGGAAATTGACAAGAACAGTAGCTCCTCTTCAGTCCAACACTGTACTTGCTGGGAACAGACGCGATTGGTATTTGCACTGTGTATGGCAATGGGAGCACAATAGTGACTTTCCTTACCAGAAAACAACTCTTGTTCGTAGGACCAGAAACTGCATGGGATTCAACTCCATTTAGGACTAGGAAACAAACGCTAGCTTGCCCTACAAGAAACACACTCTGCTTTAGAGAAAAGAGCACTCTTCTACTCTACTTTGTTTCCTATAGGGCCAGAACAGTGAGCTTGCTCAGAACATAAGAACTGAGCTTCCTACACACACGGGCCATATCTAGTTCAACTCTGCTTAGGAAACTGACAAGAACAGTAGCTCCTCTTCAGTCCGATACACTGTACTTGCTGGGAACAGACGCCAGTGCTATTTGCACTGTGTATGGCAATGGGAGTGCAATAGTGTCTTTCCTTACCAGAAAACAACTCTTGCTCATAGGACCAGAAACTGCATGTGATTCAACTCCATTTAGGACTGGGAAACAAACGCTACCTCGCCTTACATGAAACACACTCTGCTTTTGAGAAAAGAGCACTCTTCTACTCTACTCTGTTTCCTATGGGGTCCGAACAGTGAGCTTGCTCAGAACAAAAGAACTGTGCTTCCTACACACACGGCCATATCTAGTTCAAGTCTGCTTAGGAACCTGACAAGAACAGTAGATCCTCTTCAGTCCAATACCCTGTACTTGCTGGCAACAGACGCCAGTGCTATTTGTCCTGTATATGGCAATGGCAGCGCAATAGTGACTTTCCTTACCAGAAAACAACTCGTGCTCATAGTACCAGAAACTGCATGGGATGCAACTCCATATAGGACTGGGAAACAAAGGCTAGCTCGCCTTACAAGAAACACACTCCGCTTTAGAGAAAGGAGCACTCTTCTAGTCTACTGTGTTTCCTATAGGATCCAAACAGTGAGCTTGCTCAGAACAAAAGAACTGTGCTTCCTACACACACGGACCATATGTAGTTCAACTCTGCTTAGGAAACTGACAAGAACAGTAGCTCCTCCTCAGTCCGATACACTGTACTTGCTGGGAACAGACGCCTGTGCTATTTGCACTGTGTATGGCAATGGGAGTGCAATAGTGACTTTCCTTACCAGAAAACAACTCTTGCTCATAGGACCAGAAACTGCATGTGATTCAACTCTATTTATGACTGGGAAACAAACGCTACCTCGCCTTACATGAAACACACTCATGTTTGAGAAAAGAGCACTCTTCTACTCTACTGTGTTTCCTATGGGGTCTGAACAGTGAGCTTGCTCAGAACAAAAGAACTGTGCTTCCTACACACACGGGCCATATCTAGTTCAACTCTGCTTAGGAACCTGACAAGAACAGTAGATCCCCTTTAGTCCAATACACTGTACTTGCTGGAAACAGACGCCAGTGCTACTTATCCTGTGTATGGCAATGGCATCGCAATAGTGACTATTCTTACCATAAAACAACTCTTGCTCGTAGGACAAGAAACTGCATGTGTTTCAACTCCATTTAGGACTGGGAAACAAACGCTAGCTCGCCTTACAAGAAACACACTCTGCTTTAGAGAAAAGAGCACTCTTCTACTCTACTGTGTTTCCTATAGGGCCAGAACAGTGAGCTTGCTCAGAACAAAAGAACTGTGCTTCCTACACACACGGGCCATATCTAGTTCAACTCTGCTTAGGAAACAGAAGAACAGTAGCTCCTCTTCAGTCCAATACACTGTACTTGCTAGGAACAGACGGGAGTGCTCTTTGCACTGTGTATGGCAATGGGAGCGCAATAGTGACTTTCCTTTCCAGAAAACAACTCTTGCTTGTAGGACCAGAAACTGCATGTGATTCAACTCCATTTAGGACTGGGAAACGAACGCTACCTCGCCTTACAAGAAACACACTCTGCTTTTGAGAAAAGAGAACTCTTCTACTCTACTGTGTTTCCTATGGGGTCCAAACAGTGAGCTTGCTCAGAACAAAAAAATTGTGCTTCCTACACACACGGCCATATCTAGTTCAAGTCTGCTTAGGAACCTGACAAGAATACTAGCTCCTCTTCAGTCCAATACACTGTACTTGCTGGCAATAGACGCCAGTGATATTTGTCCTGTGTATGGCAATGGCAGCGCAATAGTGACTTTCCTTACCAGAAAACAACTCTTGCTCATAGTACCAGAAACTGCATGGTATTCAACTCCATTTAGGACTGGGAAACAAAGGCTAGCTCGTCTTACAAGAAACACACTCTGCTTTAGAGAAAGGAGCACTCTTCTAGTCTACTGTGTTTCCTATGGGGTCCAAACAGTGAGCTTGCTCAGAACAAAAGAACTGTGCTTCCTACACACACGGACCATATGTAGTTCAACTCTGACTAGGAAATTGACAAGAACAGTAGCTCCTCTTCAGTCCAACACTGTACTTGCTGGGAACAGACGCGAGTGGTATTTGCACTGTGTATGGCAATGGGAGCACAATAGTGACTTTCCTTACCAGAAAACAACTCTTGTTCGTAGGACCAGAAACTGCATGGGATTCAACTCCATTTAGGACTAGGAAACAAACGCTAGCTTGCCCTACAAGAAACACACTCTGCTTTAGAGAAAAGAGCACTCTTCTACTCTCCTGTGTTTCCTATAGGGCCAGAGCAGTGAGCTTGCTCAGAACAAAAGGACTGTGCTTCCTACAGACGGGCCATATCTAGTTCAACTCTGCTTAGGAAACTGACAAGAACAGTAGCTCCTCTTCAGTCCGATACACTGTACTGGCTGGGAACAGACGCGAGTGCTATTTGCACTGTATATGGCAATGGGAGCGCAATAGGGACTCTCCTTACCAGAAAACAACTCTTGCTCGTAGGACCAGAAAGTGCATGTGATTCAACTCCATTTAGTACTGGGAAACAAATGCTAGCTTGCCTTACATGAAACACAATCTGCTTTTGAGAAAAGAGGACTCTTCTACACTACTGTGTTTCCCATAGGGCCAGAACGGTGAGCTTGCTCAGAACAAAAGAACTGTGCTTCCTACACACATGGACCGTAACTAGTTCAACTCTGCTTAAGAAACTGAGAAGAACAGTAGCTCCTCTTCAGTCCAATACACTGTACTTGCTTTGAACAGACGGGAGTGCTATTTGCACTGAGTATGGCAATGGGAGCGCAATAGTGACTTTCCTTACCAGAAAACAACTCTTGCTCGTAGGAACAGAAACTGCATGTGATTGAACTCCATTTAGGATTGGGAAACAAACGCTAGCTTGCCTTACAAGAAAGACAGTCTGCTTTTGAGAAAAAAGCACTCTTCTACTCTACTGTGTTTCCTATGGGGTCCAAACAGTGAGCTTGCTCAGAACAAAAAAAACTGTGCTTCCTACACACACGGCCATATCTAGTTCAAGTCTGCTTAGGAACCTGACAAGAACAGTAGATCCTTTTCAGTCCAATACACTGTACTTGTTGGCAACAGACGCCAGTGCTATTTGTCCTGTATATGGCAATGGCAGCGCAATAGTGACTTTCCTTACCAGAAACAACTCTTGCTCAAAGTACCAGAAACTGCATGGGATTCAACTCCATTTAGGAATGGGAAACAAACGCTAGCTCGCCTTACAAGAAACACACTCTGCTTTAGAGAAAGGAGCACTCTTCTAGTCTACTGTGTTTGCTAAGGGGTCCAAACAGTGAGCTTGCTCAGAACTAAAGAACTGTGCTTCCTACACACACGGACCATATGTAGTTCAACTCTGCTTAGGAACCTGACAAGAACAGTAGCTCCTCTTCAGTCCAACACTGTACTTGCTGGGAACAGACTTGTGTGCTATTTGCACTGTGTATGGCAATGGGAGCACAATATTGACTCGTCTTACCAGAAAACAACTCTTGCTCATAGGACAAAAAACTGCATGTGACTCAACTCCATTTAAGACTGGGAAACAAACTCTAGCTCGCCTTACAAGAAACATACTCTGCTTTAGAGAAAAGAGCCCTCTTCTACTCTCCTGTGTTTCCTAAAGGAACAGAACAGTGAGCTTGCTCAGAACATAAGAACTGAGCTTCCTAAACACACGGGCCATATCTAGTTCAACTCTGCTTAGGAAACTGACAAGAACAGTAGCTCCTCCTCAGTCCGATACACTGTACTTGCTGGGAACAGACGCCTGTGCTATTTGCACTGTGTATGGCAATGGGAGTGCAATAGTGACTTTCCTTACCAGAAAACAACTCTTGCTCATAGGACCAGAAACTGCATGTGATTCAACTCCATTTATGACTGGGAAACAAACGCTACCTCGCCTTACATGAAACACACTCATGTTTGAGAAAAGAGCACTCTTCTACTCTACTGTGTTTCCTATGGGGTCCGAACAGTGAGCTTGCTCAGAACAAAAGAACTGTGCTTCCTACACACACGGGCCATATCTAGTTCAACTCTGCTTAGGAACCTGACAAGAACAGTAGATCCCCTTTAGTCCAATACACTGTACTTGCTGGAAACAGACGCCAGTGCTACTTATCCTGTGTATGGCAATGGCAGCGCAATAGAGACTATTCTTACCATAAAACAACTCTTGCTCGTAGGACAAGAAACTGCATGTGTTTCAACTCCATTTAGGACTGAGAAACAAACGCTAGCTCGCCTTACAAGAAACACACTCTGCTTTAGAGAAAAGAACACTCTTCTACTCTACTGTGTTTCCTATAGGGCCAGAATTGTGAGCTTGCTCAGAACAAAAGAACTGTGCTTCCTACACACACGGGCCATATCTAGTTCAACTCTGCTTAGGAAACAGAAGAACAGTAGCTCCTCTTCAGTCCAATACACTGTACTTGCTAGGAACAGACGGGATTGCTATTTGCACTGTGTATGGCAATGGGAGCGCAATAGTGACTTTCCTTTCCAGAAAACAACTCTTGCTTGTAGGACCAGAAACTGCATGTGATTCAACTCCATTTAGGACTGGGAAACAAACGCTAGCTTGCCTTACAAGAAACACACTCTGCTTTTGAGAAAAGAGCACTCTTCTACTCTACTGTGTTTCCTATGGGGTCCGAACAGTGAGCTTGCTCAGAACAAAAGAACTGTGCTTCCTACACACACGGCCATATCTAGTTCAAGTCTGCTTAGGAACCTGACAAGAACAGTAGCTCCTCTTCAGTCCAATACACTGTACTTGCTGGCAACAGACGCCAGTGATATTTGTCCTGTGTATGGCAATGGCAGCGCAATAGTGACTTTCCTTACCAGAAAACAACTCTTGCTCATAGTACCAGAAACTGCATGGGATTCAACTCCATTTAGGACTGGGAAACAAAGGCTAGCTCGTCTTACAAGAAACACACTCTGCTTTAGAGAAAGGAGCACTCTTCTAGTCTACTGTGTTTCCTATGGGGTCCAAACAGTGAGCTTGCTCAGAACAAAAGAACTGTGCTTCCTACACACACGGACCATATGTAGTTCAACTCTGACTAGGAAATTGACAAGAACAGTAGCTCCTCTTCAGTCCAACACTGTACTTGCTGGGAACAGACGCGAGTGGTATTTGCACTGTGTATGGCAATGGGAGCACAATAGTGACTTTCCTTACCAGAAAACAACTCTTGTTCGTAGGACCAGAAACTGCATGGGATTCAACTCCATTTAGGACTAGGAAACAAACGCTAGCTTGCCCTACAAGAAACACACTCTGCTTTAGAGAAAAGAGCACTCTTCTACTCTACTTTGTTTCCTATAGAGCCAGAACAGTGAGCTTGCTCAGAACATAAGAACTGAGCTTCCTACACACACGGGCCATATCTAGTTCAACTCTGCTTAGGAAACTGACAAGAACAGTAGCTCCTCTTCAGTCCGATACACTGTACTTGCTGGGAACAGACGCCAGTGCTATTTGCACTGTGTATGGCAATGGGAGTGCAATAGTGTCTTTCCTTACCAGAAAACAACTCTTTCTCATAGGACCAGAAACTGCATGTGATTCAACTCCATTTAGGACTGGGAAACAAACGCTACCTCGCCTTACATGAAACACACTCTGCTTTTGAGAAAAGAGCACTCTTCTACTCTACTCTGTTTCCTATGGGGTCCGAACAGTGAGCTTGCTCAGAACAAAAGAACTGTGCTTCCTACACACACGGCCATATCTAGTTCAAGTCTGCTTAGGAACCTGACAAGAACAGTAGATCCTCTTCAGTCCAATACCCTGTACTTGCTGGCAACAGACGCCAGTGCTATTTGTCCTGTATATGGCAATTGCAGCGCAATAGTGACTTTCCTTACCAGAAAACAACTCGTGCTCATAGTACCAGAAACTGCATGGGATGCAACTCCATATAGGACTGGGAAACAAAGGCTAGCTCGCCTTACAAGAAACACACTCCGCTTTAGAGAAAGGAGCACTCTTCTAGTCTACTGTGTTTCCTATGGGGTCCAAACAGTGAGCTTGCTCAGAACAAAAGAACTGTGCTTCCTACACACACGGACCATATGTAGTTCAACTCTGATTAGGAACCTGACATGACAAGAACAGTAGCTCCTCTTCAGTCCAACATTGTACTTGCTGGGAACAGACTTGAGTGCTATTTGCACTGTGTATGGCAATGGGAGCACAATAGTGACTTTCCTTACCAGAAAACAACTCTTGTTCGTAGGACCAGAAATTGCATGGAATTCAACTCCATTTAGGACTAGGAAACAAACGCTAGCTTGCCCTAAAAGAAACACACTCTGCTTTAGAGAAAAGAGCACTCTTCTACTCTACTGTGTTTCATATAGGGCAAAAACAGTGAGCTTGCTCAGAACATAAGAACTGAGCTTCGTACACACACGGGCCATATCTAGTTCAACTCTGCTTAGGAAATTGAAAAGAACAGTAGCTCCTCTTCAGTCCGAAACACTGTACTTGCTGGGAACAGATGCCAGTGCTATTTGCACTGTGTATGGCAATGGGATGCAATAGTGACTGTCCTTACCAGAAAACAACTCTTGCTCATAGGACCAGAAACTGCATGTGATTCAACTCCATTTAGGCCTGGGAAACAAACGCTACCTCGCCTTACATGAAACACACTCTGCTTTTGAGAAAAGAGCACTCTTCTACTCTACTGTGTTTCCTATGGGGTCCGAACAGTGAGCTTGCTCAGAACAAAAGAACTGTGCTTCCTACACACACGGGCCATATCTAGTTCAACTCTGCTTAGGAAACTGACAAGATCAGTAGCTCCTCTTCAGTCTGATACACTGTACTGCTGGGATCAGACGCGAGTGCTATTTGCACTGTGTATGGAATTGGAGCACAATAGTGACTCGTCTTACCAGAAAAAAACTCTTGCTTGTAGGACAAAATACTGCATGTGATTCAACTCCATTTAGGACTGGGAAAAAAACGCTAGCTTACCTTACAAGAAACACACTCTGCTTTTGAGAAAAGAGCACTCTTCTACTCTACTCTGTTTCCTATAGGGCGAGAACAGTGAGCTTGCTCAAAACAAAAGAACTGTGCTTCCTACACACATGGGCCATATCTAGTTCAACTCTGCTTAGGAACCTGACAAGAACAGTAGATCCCCTTTATTCCAATACACTGTACTTGCTGGGAACAGACGCCAGTGCTATTTGTCCTGTGTGTGGCAATGGCAGCGCAATAGTGACTATTTTACCAGAAAACAACTCTTGCTCGTAGGACCAGAAACTGCATGTGTTACAACTCCTTTTAGGACTGGGAAACAAACGCTAGCTCGCCTTACAAGAAACACACTCTGCTTTAGAGAAAAGAGCACTCTTCTACTCTACTGTGTTTCCTATAGGGACAGAACAGTGAGCTTGCTCAGAACAAAAGGACTGTGCTTCCTACAGACGGGCCATATCTAGTTCAACTCTGCTTAGGAAACTGAAAAGAACAGTAGCTCCTCTTCAGTCTGATACACTGTACTTGCTGGGAACAGACGCCAGTGCTATTTGCACTGTATATGGCAATGGGAGCGCAATAGGGACTCTCCTTACCAGAAAACAACTCTTGCTCATAGGACCAGAAAGTGCATGTGATTCAAATCCATTTAGGACTGGGAAACAAATGCTAGCTTGCGTTACATGAAACACAATCTGCTTTTGAGAAAAGAGCACTCTTCTACACTACTGTGTTTCCCATAGGGCCAGAACGGTGAGCTTGCTCAGAACAAAAGAACTGTGCCTCCTACACACACGGACCATATCTAGTTCAACTCTGCTTAAGAAACTGAGAAGAACAGTAGCTCCTCTTCAGTCCAATACACTGTACTTGCTTTGAACAGACGGGAGTGCTATTTGCACTGTGTATGGCAATGGGAGCACAATAGTGACTTTCCTTACCAGAAAACAACCCTTGCTCGTAGGACCAGAAACTGCATGTGATTCAACTCCATTTAGGATTGGGAAACAAACGCTAGCTCGCCTTACAAGAAACACAGTCTGCTTTTGAGAAAAAAGCACTCTTCTACTCTACTGTGTTTCCTATGGGGTCCAAACAGTGAGCTTGCGCAGAACAAAAAAAAACTGTGCTTCCTACACACACGGCCATATCTAGTTCAAGTCTGCTTAGGAACCTGACAAGAACAGTAGATCCTTTTCAGTCCAATACACTGTACTTGTTGGCAACAGACTCCAGTGCTATTTGTCCTGTGTATGGCAATGGCAGCGCAATAGTGACTTTCCTTACCAGAAAACAAATCTTGCTCAAAGTACCAGAAACTGCATGGGATTCAACTCCATTTAGGAATGGGAAACAAACGCTAGCTCGCCTTACAAGAAACACACTCTGCTTTGGAGAAAGGAGCACTCCTCTAGTCTACTGTGTTTCCTATGGGGTCCAAACAGTGAGCTTGCTCAGAACTAAAAAACTGTGCTTCCTACACACAAAGACCATATGTAGTTCAACTCTGCTTAGGAACCTGACAAGAACAGTAGCTCCTCTTCAGTCCAACACTGTACTTGCTGGGAACAGACGCGTGTGCTATTTGCACTGTGTATGGCAATGGGAGAGCAATAGTGACTTTCCTTACCAGAAAACAACTCTTGCTCATAGGACCAGAAACTGCATGTGATTCAACTCCATTTATGACTGGGAAACAAACGCTACCTCGCCTTACATGAAACACACTCTGCTTTTGAGAAAAGAGCACTCTTCTACTCTACTGTGTTTCCTATGGGGTCCGATCAGTGAGTTTGCTCAGAACAAAAGAACTGTGCTTCCTACACACACGGGCCATATCTAGTTCAACTCTGCTTAGGAACCTGACAAGAACAGTAGATCCCCTTTAGTCCAATACACTGTACTTGCTGGAAACAGACGCCAGTGCTACTTATCCTGTGTGTGGCAATGGCAGCGCTATAGTGACTATTCTTACCATAAAACAACTCTTGCTCGTAGGACTAGAAACTGCATGTGTTTCAACTCCATTTAGGACTGGGAAACAAACGCTAGCTCATCTTACAAGAAACGCACTCAGCTTTAGAGAAAAGAGCACTCTTCTACTCTACTGTGTTTCCTACAGGGCCAGAACAGTGAGCTTGCTCAGAACAAAAGAACTGTGCTTCCTACACACACGGGTCATATCTAGTTCAACTCTGCTTAGGAAACAGAAGAACAGTAGCTCCTCTTCAGTCCAATACACTGTACTTGCTAGGAACAGACGGGATTGCTATTTGCACTGTGTATGGCAATGGGAGCGCAATAGTGACTTTCCTTTCCAGAAAACAACTCTTGCTTGTAGGACCAGAAACTGCATGTGATTCAACTCCATTATGGACTGGGAAACAAACGCTAGCTCGCCTTACAAGAAACACACTCTGCTTTTGAGAAAAGAGCACTCTTCTACTCTACTGTGTTTCCTAAGGGGTCCAAACAGTGAGCTTGCTCAAAACAAAAAAAAATTGTGCTTCCTACACACACGGCCATATCTAGTTCAAGTCTGCTTAGGAACCTGACAAGAACAGTAGCTCCTCATAAGTCCAATATACTGTACTTGCTGGCAACAGACGCCAGTGCTATTTGCACTGTGTATGGCAATGGCAGCGCAATAGTGACTTTCCTTACCAGAAAACAACTCTTGTTCATAGGACCAGAAACTGCATGGGATTCAACTCCATTTAGGACTGGGAAACAGAGGCTAGCTCGCCTTACAAGAAACACACTCTGCTTTAGAGAAAGGAGCACTCTTCTAGTCTACTGTGTTTCCTATGGGGTCCAAACAGTGAGCTTGCTCAGAACAAAAGAACTGTGCGTCCTACACACGTACCATATGTAGTTCAACTCTGCTTAGGAAACAGACAAGAACAGTAGCTCCTCTTCAGTCCAACACTGTACTTGCTGGGAACAGACGCGAGTGCTATTTGCACTGTGTATGGCAATGGGAGCACAATAGTGACTTTCCTTACCAGAAAACAACTCTTGTTCGTAAGACCAGAAACTGCATGGGATTCAACTCCATTTAGGACTAGGAAACAAATGCTAGCTTGCCCTACAAGAAACACACTCTGCTTTAGAGAGAAGAGCACTCTTCTACTCTACTGTGTTTCCTATAGGGCCAGAACAGTGAGCTAGCTCAGAACATAAGAACTGAGCTTCCTTCACACACGGGCCATATCTAGTTCAACTCTGCTTAGGAAACTGACAAGAACAGTAGCTCCTCTTCAGTCCGATACACTGTACTTGCTGGGAACAGACGCCAGTGCTATTTGCACTGTGTATGGCAATGGGAGTGCAATAGTGACTTTCCTTACCAGAAAACAACTCTTGCTCATAGGACCAGAAACTGCATGTGATTCAACTCCATTTAGGACTGGGAAACAAATGCTACCTCGCCTTACATGAAACACACTCTGCTTTTGAGAAAAGAGCACTCTTCTACTCTACTGTGTTTCCTATGGGGTCCGAACAGTGAGCTTGCTCAGAACAAAAGAACTGTGCTTCCTACACACACGGCCATATCTAGTTCAAATGTTCTTAGGAACCTGACAAGAACAGTAGATCCTCTTCAGTCCAATACCCTGTACTTGCTGGCAACAGACGCCAGTGCTATTTGTCCTGTATATGGCAATGGCAGCGCAATAGTGACTTTCCTTACCAGAAAACAACTCTTGCTCATAGGACCAGAAACTGCATGGGATTCAACTCCATTTAGAACTAGGAAACAAACGCTAGCTTGCCTTACAAGAAACACACTCTGCTTTAGAGAAAAGAGCACTCTTCTACTCTACTGTGTTTCCTATAGGGCCAGAACAGTGAGCTTTCTCAGAACATAATAACTGTGCTTCCTACACACACGGGCCATATCTAGTTCAACTCTGCTTAGGAACCTGACAAGAACAGTAGATCCCCTTTAGTCCAATACACTGTACTTGCTGGGAACAGACGCCAGTGCTATTTGTCCTGTGTATGGCAATGGCAGCGCAATAGTGACTATTCTTACCATAAAACAACTCTTGCTCATAGGACCAGACAGTGCATGTGTTTCACCTCCATTTAGGACTGGGAAACAAACGCTAGCTCGCCTTACAAGATACACAATCTGCTTTAGAGAAAAGAGCATTCTTCTACTCTACTGTGTTTCCTATAGGGCCAGAACAGTGAGCTTGCTCAGAACAAAAGAACTGTGCTTCCTACACACGGGCCATATCTAGTTCACCTCTGCTTAGGAAACTGACAAGAACAGTAGCTCCTCTTCAGTCTGATACACTGTACTTGCTAGGAACAGACGCGAGTGCTATTTGTACTGTATATGGCTATAGGAGTGCAATAGTGACTTTCCTTACCAGAAAACAACTCTTGCTCGTAGGACCAGAAACTGCATGTGATTCAAATCCATTTAGGACTAGGAAACAAACGCTAGCTCGCCTTACAAAAAACACAGTCGGCTTTTGAGAAAAGAGCACTCTTCTACTCTACTGTGTTTCCTATAGGGCCAGAACAATGAGCTTGCTCAGAACATAATAACTGTGTTTCCTACACACACGGGCCATATCTAGTTCAACTCTGCTTAGGAACCTGACAAGAACAGTAGATACCCTTTAGTCCAATACACTGTACTTGCTGGGAACAGACGCCAGTGCTATTTGTCCTGTGTATGGCAATGGCAGCGCAATAGTGACTATTCTTACCAAAAAACAACTCTTGCTCGTAGGACCAGAAACTGCATGTGTTTCAACTCCATTTCGGACTGGGAAACAAATGCTAGCTCGCCTTACAAGAAACACACTCTGCTTTAGAGAAAAGAGCACTCTTCTACTCTACTGTGTTTCCTATAGGGCAAGAACAGTGAGCTTGCTCAGAACAAAGAACTGTGCTTCCTACACACGGGCCATATCTAGTTCAACTCTGCTTAGGAAACTGACAAGAACAGTAGCTCCTCTTCAGTCCAATACACTGTACTTGCTGGGAACAGACGCCAGTGCTATTTGCACTGTATATGGCAATGGGAGCGCAATAGGGACTTTCCTTACCAGAAAACAACTGTTGCTCGTAGGACCAGAAAGTGCATGTGATTCAACTCCATTTAGGACTGGCAAACAAATGCTAGCTCGCCTTACATGAAAAACACTCTGCTTTTGAGAAAAGAGTACTCTTCTACTCTACTGTGTTTCCTATGGGGTCCAAACAGTGAGCTTGCTCAGAACAAAAGAACTGTGCTTCCTACACACATGGGCCATATCTAGGTCAACTTTGCTTAGGAAACTGAAAAGAACAGTAGATCCTCTTCAGTCCAATACACTGTACTTGCTGGGAACAGACGCGAGTGCTATTTGCACTGTGTTGGTCAATTGGAGCACAATAGTGACTCGTGTTACCAGAAAACAACTCTTGCTCATAGGACAAAAAACTGCATGTGACTCAACTACATTTAGGACTGGGAAACAAACTCTAGCCCGCCTTACAAGAAACAAACTCTGCTTTTGAGAAAAGAACACTCTTCTACTCTACTGTGTTTCCCATAGGGCCAGAACAGTGAGCATGCTCAGAACAAAAGAACTGTGCTTCCTACACACACGGGCCATATCTAGTTCAACTCTGCTTAGGAAACTGAGAAGAACAGTAGCTTCTCTTCAGTCCAATACACTATACTTGCTAGGAACAAACGGGAGTGCTATTTGCACTGTGTATGGCAATGGGAGCGCAATAGTGACTTTCCTTAACAGAAAACAACTCTTGCTCGTAGGACCAGAAACTGCATGTGATTCAACTCCATTTAGGACTGGGAAACAAATGCTAGCTCGCCTTACAATAAACACACTCTGCTTTTGAGAAAAGAGCACTCTTCTACTCTACTGTGTTTCCTATGGGGTCCAAACAGTGAGCTTGCTCAGAACAAAAAAAATTGTGCTTCCTACACACACGGCCATATCTAGTTCAAGTCTGCTTAGGAACCTGACAAGAACAGTAGATACCCTTTAGTCCAATAAACTGTACTTGCTGGCAACAGATGCCAGTGCTATTTGTCCTGTGTATGGCAATGGCAGCGCAATAGTGACTTTCCTTACCAGAAACCAACTCTTGCTCATAGTACCAGAAACTGCATGTGTTTCAACTCCATTTAGGACTGGGAAACAAACGCTAGCTCGCCTTAAAAGAAAAACACTCTGCTTTTAATAAAAGAATACTCTTCTACTCTACTGTGTTTCCCATAGGGCCAGAACCGTGAGCTTGCTCAGAAAAAAAGAACTGTGCTTCCTATACACACGGCCATATCTAGTTCAAGTCTGCTTAGGAACCTGACAAGAACAGTAGATCCTCTTCAGTCCAATACACTGTACTTGCTAGGAACAGACGGGAGTGCTATTTGCACTGTGTATGGCAATGAGAGTGCAATAGTGACTTTCCTTACCAGAAAACAACTCTTGCTCCTAGGACCAGAAACTGCATGTGATTCAACTCCATTTAGGACTGGGAAACAAACGCTAGCTCGCCTTACAATAAACACAGTCTGCTTTTGAGAAAAGAGCACTCTTCTTCTCTACTGTGTTTCCTATTGGGTCCAAACAGTGAGCTTGCTCAGAAGAAAAAAAAATTGTGCTTCCTACACACACAGCCATATCTAGTTCAAGTCTGCTTAGGAACCTGACAAGAACAGTAGATCCTCTTCAGTCCAATACACTGTACTTGCTGGGAACAGACGCCAGTGCTATTTGTCCTGTGTATGGCAATGGCAGCGCAATAGTGACTTTCCTTACCAGAAAACAACTCTTGCCCTAGTACATAAAACTGCATGGGATTCAACTCCATTTAGGATTGGGAAACAAATGCTAGCTCGCCTTACAAGAAACACACTCTGCTTTAGAGAAAGGAGCACTCTTCTAGTCTACTGTGTTTCCTATGGGGTCCAAACAGTGAGCTTGCTCAGAACAAAAGAACTGTGCTTCCTACACACACGGACCATATGTAGTTCAACTCTGCTTAGGAAACTGACAAGAAGAGTAGCTCCTCTTCAGTCCAACACTGTACTTGCTGGGAACAGACGCGAGTGCTATTTGCACTGTGTATGGCAATGGGAGCACAATAGTCACTCGTCTTACCAGAAAACAACTCTTGCTCATAGGACAAAAAACTGCATGTGACTCAACTCCATTTAGGACTGAGAAACAATCTCTAGCTCGCCTTACAAGAAACACACTCTGCTTTTGAGAAAAGAGCACTCTTCTACTCTACTGTGTTTCCCATAGGGACATAACGGTGAGCTTGCTCAGAACAAAAAAACTGTGCTTCCTACACACACGGGCCATATCTAGTTCAACTCTGCTTAGGAAACTGACAAGAACAGGAGCTCCTCTTCAGTCCGATACACTGTACTTGCTAGGAACAGACGAGAGTGCTATTTGCACTGAGTATGGCAATGGGAGCGCAATAGTGACTTTCCTTACCAGAAAACAACTCTTGCTCCTAGGACCAGAAAGTGCATGTGATTCAACTCCATTTAGGACTGGGAAACAAACGCTAGCTCGCCTTACAAGAAACACAGTCTGCTTTTGAGAAGAGAGCACTCTTCTACTCTACTGTGTTTCCTATGGGGTCCAAACAGTGAGCTTGCTCAGAACAAAAAAAATTGTGCTTCCTATACACACGGCCATATCTAGTTCAAGTCTGCTTAGGAACCTGACAAGAACAGTAGATTCTCTTCAGTCCAATACACTGTACTTGCTGGCAACAGACGCCAGTGCTATTTGTCCTGTGTATGGCAATGGAAGCGCAATAGTGACTTTCCTTACCAGAAAACAACTCTTGCTCATAGTACCAGAAATTTCATGGGATTCATCTCCATTTAGGACTGGGAAACAAAGGCTAGCTCGCCTTACAAGAAACACACTCTGCTTTAGAGAAAAGAGCACTCTTCTCCTCTACTGTGTTTCCTATGGGGTCCAAACAGTGAGCTTGCTCAGAACATAATAACTGTTCTTCCTACACACACGGGCCATATCTAGTTCAACTCTGCTTAGGAAACTGACAAGAACAGTGGATCCCCTTTAGTACAATACACTGTACTTGCTGGGAACAGACACCAGGGCTATTTGTCCTGTGTATGGCAATGGCAGCACAATAGTGACTATTCTTACCATAAAACAACTCTTGCTCGTAGGACCAGAAACTGCCTGTGTTTCAACTCCATTTAGAACTGGGAAACAAACGCTAGCTCGCCTTACAAGAAACACAGTCTGCTTTTGAGAAAAGAGCACTCTTCTACTCTACTGTGTTTCCTATGGTGTCCAAACAGTGAGCTTGCTCAGAACAAAAAAAATTGTGCTTCCTATACAAACGGCCATATCTAGTTCAAGTCTGCTTAGGAACCTGACAAGAACAGTAGATTCTCTTCAGTCCAATACACTGTACTTGCTGGCAACAGACGCCAGTGCTATTTGTCCTGTGTATGGCAATGGAAGCGCAATAGTGACTTTCCTTAACAGAAAACAACTCTTGCTCATAGTACCAGAAACTTCATGGGATTCAACTCCATTTAGGACTGGGAAACAAACGCTAGCTCGCCTTACAAGAAACACACTCTGCTTTAGAGAAAAGAGCACTCTTCTACTCTACTGTGTTTCCTATGGGGTCCAAACAGTGAGCTTGCTCAGAACATAATAACTGTTCTTCCTACACACACGGGCCATATCTAGTTCAACTCTGCTTAGGAACCTGACAAAAACAGTAGATCCCCTTTAGTCCAATACACTGTACTTGCTGGCAACAGACGCCAGTGCTATTTGTCCTGTGTATGGCAATGGCAGCGCAATAGTGACTATTCTTACCATAAAACAACTCTTGCTCGTAGGACCAGAAACTGCATGTGTTTCAACTCCATTTAGGACTGGGAAACAAACGCTAGCTCGCCTTACAAGAAACACACTCTGCTTTAGAGAAAAGAGCACTCTTCTACTCTACTGTGTTTCCTATGGGGTCCAAACAGTGAGCTTGCTCAGAACAAAAAAATTGTGCTTCCTACACACACGGCCATATCTAGTTCAAGTCTGCTTAGGAACTTGACAAGAACACTAGATCCTCTTCAGTCCAATACACTGTACTTGCTGGCAACAGACGCCAGTGCTATTTGTCCTGTGTATGGCAATGGCAGCGCAATAGTTTCTTTCCCTACCAGAAAACAACTCTTGCTCATAGTACCCGAAACTGCATGCGATTCAACTCCATTTAGGACTGGGAAACAAACGCTACCTCGCCTTACAAGAAACACACTCTGCTTTGGAGAAAGAAGCACTCTTCTAGTCTACTGTGTTTCCTATGGGGTCCAAACAGTGAGCTTGCTCAGAACAAAAGAACTCTGCTTCCTACACACACAGACCATATGTAGTTCAACTCTGCTTAGGAACCTGACAAGAACAGTAGCTCCTCTTCAGTCCAACACTGTACTTGCTGGGAACAGACGCGAGTGCTATTTGCACTGAGTATGGCAATGGGAGCACAATAGTGACTTTCTTTACCAGAAAACAACTCTTGTTCGTAGGACCAGAAACTGCATGTGATTCAACTCCATTTAGGACTAGGAAACAACCGCTAGCTTTCCCTACAAGAAACACACTCTGCTTTAGAGAAAAGAGCACTCTTCTATTCTACTGTGTTTCCTATGGGGTCCGAACAGTGAGCTTGCTCAGAACAAAAGAACTGTGCATCCTACACACACGGGCCATATCTAGTTCAACTGTGCTTAGGAAACTGACAAGAACAGTAGCTCCTCTTCTGTCCAATACACTGTACTTGCAAAGAACAGTAGCAAGTGTTGTTTGCACTGTGTATGGAAATAGGAGCACAATAGTGACTCTTCTTATCAGAATACAACTCTTGCTCATAGGACAAGAAACTGCATGTAATTCAACTCCATTTAGGACTGGGAAACAAACGCTAGCTCACCTTACAAGAAACACACTCTGCTTCTGAGAAAGAGCACTCTTCTACTCTTCTGTGTTTCCTATAGGGCCAGAACAGTGAGCTTGCTCAGAACAAAAGAACTGTGCTTCCTACACACACGAGCCATATCTAGTTCAACTCTGCTTAGGAAACTGACAAGAACAGTAGCTCCTCTTCAGTCCAATACACTGTACTTGCTGGGAACAGACGTGAGGGCTATTTGCACTGTTTATCGCAAAGGGAGCACAATAGTGACTTTCCTTACCAGAATACATCCCTTGCTAGTAGGACCAGAAACTGCATGTGATTCAACTCCATTTTGGACTGGGAAACAAAAGCTAGCTCGCCTTACAAGAAACACACTCTGCTTTTGAGAAAAGAGCACTCTTCTATTCTACTGTGTTTCCTATGGGGTCCTAACAGGGAGCTTGCTCAGAACAAAAGAACTGTGCTTCCTACACACACGGGCCATATCTAGTTCAACTCTGCTTAGGAAACTGACAAGAACAGTAGATCATCTTCAGTCCAATACACTGTACATGCTGGGAACAGACGCGAGTGCTATTTGCCCTGTGTATGACAAGGGGAGCGCAATAGTGACTCTTCTTACCAGAAAACAACTCTTGCTCGTAGGTCCAGAAACTGCATGGGATTCAACTCCGTTTCTGACATGGAAACAAACACTAGCTAGCCTTACAAGAAACACACTCTGCTTTTGAGAAAAGAGCACTCTTCTACTCTACTGTGTTTAATATTGGGTCCGAAAATTGAGCTTGCTCAGAACAAAAGAACTGTGCTTCCTACACACACGGGCCATATCTAGTTCAACTCTGCTTAGGAAACTGACAAGAACAGTAGCTCCTCTTCTGTCCAATACACTGTACTTGCTGGGAACAGACGCCAGTGCTATTTGCCCTGTGTATGACAATCGGAGTGCAATAGTGACTCTTCTTACCAGGAAACAACTCTTGCTTGTAGGACCAGAAACTGCATGTGATTCAACTCCATTTAGGACTGGGAAACAAACGCTAGCTCGCTTTACAAGAAACACACTCTGCTTTTGAGAAAAGAGCACTCTTCTATTTTACTGTGTTTCCTATGGGGTCCTAACAGGGAGCTTGCTCAGAACAAAAGAAATGTGCTTCCTACACACACGGGCCATATCTAGTTCAACTCTGCTTAGGAAACTGACAAGAACAGTAGATCCTCTTCAGTCCAATACACTTTACATGCTGGGAACAGACGCCAGTGCTATTTGCCATGTGTATGACAATGGGAGCACAATAGTGACTCTTCTTACCATAAAACAATTCTTGCTCGTAGGACCAGAAACTGCATGTGATTGGACTCCATTTAGGACTGGGAAACAAATGCTAGCTCACCTTACAAGAAACACATTCTGCTTTTGAGAAAAGAGCACTCTTCTACTCTACTGTGTTTCCTATAGGGCCAGAAGAGTGAGCTTGCTCAGAACAAAAGAAGTGTACTTCCTACACACACGGGCCATATCTAGTTCATCTTTGCTTAGGAAACTGACAAGAACAGTAGATCCTCTTCAGTCCAGTACACTGTATATCCTGCGAACAGACGCGAGTCCTATTTCCCTGTGTATGGCAATGGGAACACAATAGTGACTCTTCTTACTAGAAAACAACTCTTGCTTGTAGGACCAGAAACTGCATGGGATTCAACTCCATTTAGGACTGGGAAACAAAAGCTAGCTCGCCTTACAGAAAACACACTCTGCTTTTGAGAAAAGAGCACTCTTCTATTCTACTGTGTTTCCTATGGGGTCCGAACAGTGAGCTTGCTCAGAACAAAAGAACTGTGCATCCTACACACACGGGCCATATCTAGTTCAACTGTGCTTAGGAAACTGACAAGAACAGTAGCTCCTCTTCTGTCCAATACACTGTACTTGCAAAGAACAGTAGCAAGTGTTGTTTGCACTGTGTATGGAAATAGGAGCACAATAGTGACTCTTCTTATCAGAATACAACTCTTGCTCATAGGACAAGAAACTGCATGTAATTCAACTCCATTTAGGACTGGGAAACAAACGCTAGCTCACCTTACAAGAAACACACTCTGCTTCTGAGAAAAGAGCACTCTTCTACTCTTCTGTGTTTCCTATAGGGCCAGAACAGTGAGCTTGCTCAGAACAAAAGAACTGTGCTTCCTACACACAGGAGCCATATCTAGTTCAACTCTGCTTAGGAAACTGACAAGAACAGTAGCTCCTCTTCAGTCCAATACACTGTACTTGCTGGGAACAGACGTGAGTGCTATTTGCACTGTTTATCGCAAAGGGAGCACAATAGTGACTTTCCTTACCAGAATACACCCCTTGCTCGTAGGACCAGAAACTGCATGTGATTCAACTCCATTTTGGACTGGCAAACAAACGCTAACTCGCCTTACAAATAACACACTCTGCTTTTGAGAAAAGAGCACTCTTCTATTCTACTGTGTTTCCTATGGGGTCCGAACAGTGAGCTTGCTCAGAACAAAAGAACTGTGCTTCCTACACACACGGGCCATATCTAGTTCAACTCTGCTTAGGAAACTGACAAGAACAGTAGATCATCTTCAGTCCAATACACTGTACATGCTGGGAACAGATGCGAGTGATATTTTCCCTGTGTATGACAATGGAAGCGCAGTAGTGACTCTTCTTAACAGAAAACAACTCTTGCTTGTAGGACCAGAAACTGCATGTGATTGAACTCCATTTAGGACTGGGAAACAAACGCTAGTTCGCCTTACAAGAAACACATTCTGCTTTTGAGAAAAGAGCACTCTTCTACTCTACTGTGTTTCCTGTAGGACCAGAACAGTGAGATTGCTCAAAACAAAAGAAGTGTACTTCCTACACACACGGGCCATATCTAGTTCAACTTTGCTTAGGAAACTGACAAGAACAGTAGATCCTCTTCAGTCCAGTACACTGTATATCCTGCGAACAGACGCGAGTCCTATTTGCCCTGTGTATGGCAATGGGAACACAACAGTGACTCTTCTTACTAGAAAACAACTCTTGCTTGTAGGACCAGAAACTGCATGGGATTCAACTCCATTTAGGACTGGGAAACAAACGCTAGCTCGCCTTACAAAAAACACACTCTGCTTTTGAGAAAAGAGCACTCTTCTATTCTACTGTGTTTCCTAAGGGGTCCGAACAGTGAGCTTGCTCAGAACAAAAGAACTGTGCTTCCTACACACACGGGCCATATCTAGTTCAACTCTGCTTAGGAAACTGACAAGAACAGTAGCTCCTCTTCTGTCCAATACACAGTACTTGCAAAGAACAGTAGCAAGTGTTGTTTGCACTGTGTATGGAAATAGGAGCACAATAGTGACTCTTCTTATCAGAATACAACTCTTGCTCATAGGACAAGAAACTGCATGTAATTCAACTCCATTTAGGACTGGGAAACAAATGCTAGCTCACCTTACAAGCAACACCCTCTGCTTTTGAGAAAAGAGCACTCTTCTACTCTACTGTGTTTCCTATAGGGCCAGAACTGTGAGCTTGCTCAGAACAAAAGAACTGTGCTTCCTACACACACGGCCTATATCTAGTTCAACTCTGCTTAGGAAACTGACAAGAACAGTAGCTCCTCTTCAGTCCAATACACTGTACTTGCTGGGAACAGACGTGAGGGCTATTTGCACTGTTTATCGCAAAGGGAGCACAATAGTGACTTTCCTTACCAGAATACATCCCTTGCTCGTAGGACCAGAAACTGCATGTGATTCAACTCCATTTTGGACTGGGAAACAAAAGCTAGCTCGCCTTACAAGAAACACACTCTGCTTTTGAGAAAAGAGCACTCTTCTACTCTACTGTGTTTAATATTGGGTCCGAAAATTGAGCTTGCTCAGAACAAAAGAACTGTGCTTCCTACACACATGGGCCATATCTAGTTCAACTCTGCTTAGGAACCTGACAAGAACAGTAGATACCCTTTAGTCCAATACACTGTACTTGCTGGGAACAGACGCCAGTGCTATTTGTCCTGTGTATGGCAATGGCAGCGCAATAGTGACTATTCTTACCATAAAACAACTCTTGCTCGTAGTACCAGAAACTGCATGTGTTTCAACTCCATTTAGGACTGGGAAACAAACGCTAGCTCGCCTTACAAGAAACACACTCTGCTTTAGAGAAAAGACCCCTCTTGTACTCTACTGTGTTTCCTATAGGGCCAGAACAGTGAGCTGGCTCAGAACAAAAGAACTGTGCTTCCTACACACATGGGCCATATCTAGTTCACCTCTGCTTAGGAACCTGAAAAGAACAGTAGCTCCTCTTCAGTCCAACACTGTACTTGCTGGGAACAGACGCGAGTGCTATTTGCACTGTGTATGGCAATGGGAGCACAATAGTGACTTTCCTTACCAGAAAACAACTCTTGTTTGTAGAACCAGAAACTGCATGTGATTCAATTGCATTTAGGACTAGGAAACAAACACTAGCTTGCCTTACAAGAAACACACTCTGCTTTTGAGATAAGAGCACTCTTCTACTCTACTGTGTTTCCGATGGGGACCGAACAATGAGCTTGCATAGAACAAAAGAACTGTGCTTCCTACACACATGGGCTATATCTAGTTCACCTCTGCTTAGGAAACTGAAAAAAACAGTAGATCCTATTCAGTCCAATACACGGTACTTGCTGGGAACAGATGCGAGTGCTATTTGCACTGTGTATGGCAATGGGAGCACAATTATGACTCGTCTTACCAGAAAACAACTTTTGCTCGTAGGAAAACAACTGCATGTGACTCAGCTCTATTTAGGACTGGGAAACAAACTCTAGCTCGCCTTACAAGAAACACACTCTGCTTTTGAGAAAAGAGCACTCTTCTACTCTACTGTGTTTAACATAGGGCCAGAACGGTGAGCTTGCTCAGAACATAAGAACTGAGCTTCCTACACACACGTGCCATATCTAGTTCAACTCTGCTTAGGGAACTGACAAGAACAGTAGCTCCTCTTTAGTCCTATACACTGTACTTGCTGGGAACAGACGCGAGTGCTATTTGCACTGTGTATGGCAATGGGAGTGCAATAGTGACTTTCCTTACCAGAAAACAACTCTTGTTCATAGGACCAGAAACTGCATGTGATTCAACTCCATTTAGGACTGGGAAACAAACACTACCTCGCCTTACATGAAACACACTCTCCTTTTGAGAAAAGAACACTCTTCTACTCTACTGGGTTTCCTATGGGGTCCAAACAGTGAGCTTGCTCAGAACAAAAGAACTGTGCTTCCTACACACACGGACCATATGCAGTTCAACTCTGCTTAGAAACCTGACAAGAACAGTAGCTCCTCTTCAGTCCAACACTGTACTTGCTGGGAACAGACGCGAGTGCTATTTGCACTGTGTATGGCAATGGGAGCGCAATAGTGACTTTCCTAACCAGAAAACAACTCTTGTTCGTAGGACCAAAACTGCATGTGACTCAACTCCATTTAGGACTGGGAAACACACTCGAGCTCGCCTTACAAGAAACACACTCTGCTTTTGAGAAAAGAGCACTCTTCTACTCTACTGTGTTTCCCCTAGGGCCAGAATGGTGAGCTTGCTCAGAACAAAAAAACTGTGCTTCCTACACACACGGGCCATATCTAGTTCAACTCTGCTTAGGAAACTGACAAGAACAGTAGCTCCTCTTCAGTCCGATACACTGTACCTGCTGGCATCATACGCGAGTGCTATTTGCACTGGGTATGCCAATGGGAGCACAATAGTGACTTTCCTTACCAGAAAACAACTCTTGCTCGTAGGACCAGAAACTGCATGGGATTCAACTCCATTTAAAACTGGGAAAAAAACACTAGCTTGCCTTACAAGAAACACACTCTGCTTTTGAGAAAAGAGCACTCTTATACTCTACTGTGTTTCCTATAGGGCCAGAACAGTGACCTTGCTCAGAACATAATAACTATGCTTCCTACACACACAGGCCATATCTAGTTCAACTCTGCTTAGGAAACTGACAAGAACAGTAGATCACCTTTAGTCCAATACACTGTACTTGCTGGGAACAGACGCCAGTGCTATTTGTCCTGTGTATAGCAATGTCAGCGCAATAGTGACTATTCTTACCATAAAACAACTGTTGCTCGTAGGACCAGAAACTGCATGTGTTTCAACTCCATTTAGGACTGGGAAACAAACTCTACCTCGCCTTAAAGAAACACACTCTGCTTTAGAGAAAAGAGCACTCTTCTACTCTACTGTGTTTCCTATAGGGCCAGAACATTGAGCTTGCTCAGGACAAAAGAACTGTGCTTCCTACACACAGGCCATATCTAGTTCAACTCTGCTTAAGAAACTGACAAGAACGGTAGCTCCTCTTCAGTCCGATACACTGTACTTGCTGGGAACAGACGCGAGTGCTATTTGTACTGTATATGGCAATGGGAGCGCAATAGGGACTTTCCTTACCAGAAAAAAACTCTTGCTCGTAGGACCAGGATGTGCATGTGATTCAACTCCATTTAGGACTGGGAAACAAATGCTACCTCGCCTTACATGAAACACACTCTGCTTTTGAGAAAAGAGCACTCTTCTACTCTACTGTGTTTCCTATGGGGTCCAAAAAGTGAGCTTGCTCAGAACAAAAGAACTGTGCTTCCTACACACATGGGCCATATCTAGTTCAAATCTGCTTAGGAAACTAAAATGAACAGTTGATCTTCTTCAGTCCAATATACTGTACTTTCTGGGAACAGACACGAGTGCTATTTGCACTGTGTAGGGCAATTGGAGCACAATAGTGTCTCGTCTTACCAGAAAACAACTCTTGCTCATGGGACAAAAAACTGCATTTGACTCAACTACATTTAGGACTGGGAAACAAACTCTAGCTCGCCTTAAAAGAAACACACTCTGCTTTTGAGAAAAGAACACTCTTCTAATCAACTGTGTTTCCAATAGGGCCAGAACAATGAGCTTGCTCAGAACAAAAGAACTGTGCTTCCTTCACACACGGGGCATATCTAGTTCAACTCTGCTTAGGAAACTGAGAAGAACAGTAGCTCCTCTTCACTCCAATACACTGTACTTGCTAGGAACAGACGGGACTGCTATTTGCACTGTATATGGCAATGGGAGCGCAATAGTGACTTTCCTTACCAGAAAACATCTCTTGCTTGTAGGACCAGAAACTGCATGTGATTCAACTCCATTTAGGACTGGGAAAAAAACGCGAGCTTACCTTACAAGAAACACACTCTGCTTTTGAGAAAAGAGCACTCTTCTACTCTACTGTGTTTCCTAAGGGGTCCGAACAGTAAGCTTGCTCAGAACAAAAGAACTGTGCTTCCTACACACATGGGCCATATCTAGTTCACCTCTGCTTAGGAAACTGAAAAGAACAGTAGATCCTCTTCAGTCCAATACACTGTACTTGCTGGGAACAGACGCGAGTGCTATTTGCACTGTGTATGGCAATGGGAGCATAATAGTGACTCGTCTTACCAGAAAACAACTCTTGCTCGTAGGACAAAAAACTGCATGTAACTCAACTCCATTCAGGACTGGGAAACAAACACTAGCTTGCCTTACAAGAAACATACTCTGCTTTTGAGAAAAGAGCACTCTTCTACTCTACTGTGTTTCCTATAGGGCCAGAACAGTGAGCTTGCTCAGAACAAAAGAACTGTGCTTCCTACACACACGGACCATATCTAGTTCAACTCTGCTTAGGAAACTGACAAGAACAGTAGCTCCTCTTCAGTCCAATACACTGTACTTGCTAGGAAAAGACAGGAGTGCTATTTGCACTGTTTAAGGCAATGGGAGCGCAATAGTGACTTTCCTTACCAGAAAACAACTCTTGATCGTAGGAACAGAAATTGCATGTGATTCAACTCCATTTAGGACTGGGAAACAAACGCTAGCTCGCTTTACAAGAAACACAGTCTGCTTTTGAGAAAAGAGCACTCTTCTACTCTACTGTGTTTCCTATGGGGTCCAAACAGTGAGCTTGCTCAGAACAAAAGAACTGTGCTTCCTACACACATGGGCCATATCTAGTTCAACTCTGCTTAGGAAACTGAGAAGAACAGTAGATCCTCTTCAGTCCAATACACTGTACTTGATGGGAACAGACGCGAGTGCTATTTGCACTGTGTAGGGAAATTGGAGCACAATAGTGACTCGTCTTACCAAAAACAACTCTTGCTCATAGGACAAAAAACTGCATGTGACTCAACTACATTTAGGACTGGGAAACAAACTCTAGCTCGCCTTACAAGAAACACACTATGCTTTTGAGAAAAGAACACTCTTCTACTCTATTGTGTTTCCCATAGGGCCATAACAGTGAGCTTGCTCAGAACAAAAGAACTGTGCTTCCTACACACACGGACCATATGTAGTTCAACTCTGATTAGGAACCTGACAAGAACAGTAGCTCCTCTTCAGTCCAACACTGTACTTGCTGGGATCAGACGCGATTGCTATTTGCACTGTGTATGGCAATGGGAGCGCAATAGTGACTTTCCTAACCAGAAAACAACTCTTGTTCATAGGACCAGAAACTGCATGTGATTCAACTCCATAGGACTAGGAAACAAACGCTAGCTTGCCCTACAAGAAACACACTCTGCTTTAGAGAAAAGAGCACTCTTCTATTCTACAGTGTTTCCTATAGGGCCAGAACAGTGAACTTGCTCAGAATATAAGAACTGAGCTTCCTACACACACGGGCCATATCTAGTTCAACTCTGCTTAGGAAATTGACAAGAACAGTAGCTCCTCTTCAGTCCGATACACTGTATTTGCTGGGAACAGACGCCAGTGCTATTTGCACTGTGTAGGGCAATTGGAGCACAATAGTGACTCGTCTTACCAGAAAACAACTCTTGCTCGTAGGACAAAAAACTGCATGTGACTCAACTCCATTTAGGACTGGGAAACAAACTCTAGCTCGCCTTATAAGAAACACACTCTGCTTTTGAGAAAAGAACACTCTTCTACTCTACTGTGTTTCCCATAGGGCTAGAACAGTGAGCTTGCTCAGAACAAAAGAACTGTGCTTCCTACACACACGGGGCATATCTAGTTCAACTCTGCTTAGGAAACTGAGAAGAACAGTAGCTCCTTTTCAGTCCAATACACTGTACTTGCTAGGAACAGACGGGAGTGCTATTTGCACTGTGTATGGCAATGGGAGCGCAATAGTGACTTTCCTTAACAGATAACAACTCTTGCTCTTAGGACCAGAAACTGCATGTGATTCAACTCCATTTAGGACTGGGAAACAAACGCTAGCTCGCCTTACAAGAAACACAGTCTGCTTTTGAGAAAAGAGCACTCTTCTACTCTACTGTGTTTCCTATGGGGTCCAAACAGTGAGCTTGCTCCGAACAAAAAAAATTGTGCTTCCTACACACACGGCCATATCTAGTTCAAGTCTGCTTAGGAACCTGCCAAGAACAGTAGATCCTCTTCAGTCCAATACACTGTACTTGCTGGCAACAGACGCCAGTGCTATTTGTCCTGTGTATGACAATGGCAGCGCAATAGTGACTTTCCTTACCAGAAAACAACTCTTGCTCAAAGTACCCGAAACTGCATGGGATTCAACTCCATTTAGGACTGGGAAACAAACGCTAGCTCGCCTTACAAGTAACACACTCTGCTTTAGAGAAAGGAGCACTCTTCTAGTCTACTGTGTTTCCTATGGGGTCCAAACAGTGAGCTTGCTCAGAACAAAAGACCTGTGCTTCCTACACTCACGGACCATATGTAGTTCAACTCTGATTAGGAACCTGACAAGAACAGTAGCTCCTCTTCAGTCCAACACTGTACTTGCTGGAAACAGACGCGAGTGCTATTTGCACTGTGTATGGCTATAGGAGCACAATAGTGACTCGTCTTACCAGAAAAAAACTCTTGCTCGTAGGACAAAAAACTGCATGTGACTCAACTCCATTTAGGACTGGGAAACAAACAGTAGCTCGCCTTACAAGAAACACAGTCTGCTTTTGAGAAAAGAGCACTCTTCTACTCTACTGTGTTTCCTATGGGGTCCAAACAGTGAGCTTGCTCAGAACAAAAAAAATTGTGCTTCCTACACATACGGCCATATCTAGTTCAAGTCTGCTTAGGAACCTGCCAAGAACAGTAGATCCTCTTCAGTCCAATACACTGTACTTGCTGGCAACAGACGCCAGTGCTATTTGTCCTGTGTATGACAATGGCAGCGCAATAGTTACTTTCCTTACCAGAAAACAACTCTTGCTCATAGGACAAAAAACTGCATGTGACTCAACTCCATTTAGGACTGGGAAACAAACAGTAGCTCGCCTTACAAGAAACACACTCTGCTTTTGAGAAAAGAGCACTCTTCTTCTCTACTGTGTTTACCATAGGGCCAGAAAGGTGAGATTGCTCAGAACAAAAGAACTGTACTTCCTACACACACGGGCCATATCTAGTTCAACTCTGCTTAGGAAACTGAGAAGAACAGTAGCTCCTCTTCAGTCCGATACACTGTACTGCTGGGATCAGACGCGAGTGCTATTTGCACTGTGTATGGCAATGGGAGCGTAATAGTGACTTTCCTTAACAGATAACAACTCTTGCTCTTAGGACCAGAAACTGCATGTGATTCAACTCCATTTAGGACTGGGAAACAAACGCTAGCTCGCCTTACAAGAAACACAGTCTGCTTTTGAGAAAAGAGCACTCTTCTACTCTACTGTGTTTCCTATGGGGTCCAAACAGTGAGCTTGCTCAGAACAAAAAAAATTGTGCTTCCTACACACACGGCCATATCTAGTTCAAGTCTGCTTAGGAACCTGCCAAGAGCAGTAGATCCTCTTCAGTCCAATACACTGTACTTGCTGGCAAGAGACGCCAGTGCTATTTGTCCTGTGTATGACAATGGCAGCGCAATAGTGACTTTCCTTACCAGAAAACAACTCTTGCTCGAAGTACCCGAAACTGCATGGGATTCAACTCCATTTAGGACTGGGAAACAAACGCTAGCTCGCCTTACAAGAAACACACTCTGCTTTAGAGAAAGGAGCACTCTTCTAGTCTACTGTGTTTCCTATGGGGTCCAAACAGTGAGCTTGCTCAGAACAAAAGAACTGTGATTCCTACACACACGGACCATATGTAGTTCAACTCTGATTAGGAAACTGACAAGAACAGTAGCTCCTCTTCAGTCCAACACTGTACTTGCTGGAAACAGACGCGAGTGCTATTTGCACTGTGTATGGCAATGGGAGCACAATAGTGACTCGTCTTACCAGAAAACAACTCTTGCTCGTAGGACAAAAAATTGCATGTGACTCAACTCCATTTAGGACTGGGAAACTAACAGTAGCTCGCCTTACAAGAAACACAGTCTGCTTTTGAGAAAAGAGCACTCTTCTACTCTACTGTGTTTCCAATGGGGTCCAAACAGTGAGCTTGCTCAGAACAAAAAAAAATTGTGCTTCCTACACATACGGCCATATCTAGTTCAAGTCTGCTTAGGAACCTGCCAAGAACAGTAGATCCTCTTCAGTCCAATACACTGTACTTGCTGGCAACAGACGCCAGTGCTATTTGTCCTGTGTATGACAATGGCAGCGCAATAGTTACTTTCCTTACCAGAAAACAACTCTTGCTCATAGGACAAAAAACTGCATGTGACTCAACTCCATTTAGGACTGGGAAACAAACAGTAGCTCGCCTTACAAGAAACACACTCTGCTTTTGAGAAAAGAGCACTCTTCTTCTCTACTGTGTTTATCATAGGGCCAGAAAGGTGAGATTGCTCAGAACAAAAGAACTGTGCTTCCTACACACACGGGCCATATCTAGTTCAACTCTGCTTAGGAAACTGAGAAGAACAGTAGCTCCTCTTCAGTCCGATACACTGTACTGCTGGGATCAGACGCGAGTGCTATTTGCACTGTGTATGGCAAAGGGAGCGCAATAGTGACTTTCCTTACCAGAAAACAACTCTTGCTCGTAGGACCAGAACCTGCATGTGATTCAACTCCATTTAGGACTGGGAAAAAAACGCTAGCTTGCCTTACAAGAAACACACTCTACTTTTGAGGAAAGAGCACTCTTCCACTCTACTGTGTTTCCTATAGATCCAGAACAGTGAGCTTGCTCAGAACATAAAACTGTGCTTCCTACACACACGGGCCATATCTAGTTCAACTCTGCTTAGGAAACTGACAAGAACAGTAGATTCCCTTTAGTCGAATACACTGTACTTGCTGGGAACAGACGCCAGTGCTATTTGTCCGGTGTATGGCAATGGCAGAACAATAGTGACTATTCTTACCATAAAACAACTCTTGCTCGTAGGACCAGAAACTGCATGTGTTTCAACTTCATTTAGGACTGGGAAACAAACGCTAGCTCGCCTTACAAGAAACACACTCTGCTTTAGAGAAAAGAGCACTCTTCTACTCTACTGTGTTTCCTATAGTGCCAGAACAGTGAGCTTGCTCAGAACAAAAGAAATGTGCTTCCTACACACGGGCCATATCTAGTTCAACTATGCTTAGGAAACTGACAAGAACAGTAGCTCCTCTTCAGTCCCATACACTGTACTTGCTGGGAACAGACGCGAGTGCTATTTGCACTGTATATGGCAATGGGAGTGCAAAAGTGACTTTCCTTACCAGAAAACAACTCTTGCTCATAGAACCAGAAAGTGCATGTGATTCAACTCCATTTAGGACTGGGAAACAAATGCTAGCTCGCCTTACATGAAACACACTCTGCTTTTGAGAAAAGAGCACTCTTCTACTCTACTGTGTTTCCTATGGGGTCCAAACAGTGAGCTTGCTCAGAGCAAAAGAACTGTGCTTCCTACACACATGGACCATATCTAGTTCAACTCTGCTTAGGAAACTGAAAAGAACAGTAGATCCTATTCAGTCCAATACACTGTACTTGCTGGGAACAGACGCGAGTGCTATTTGCACTGTGTAGGGCAATTGGAGCACAATAGTGACTCATCTTACCAGAAAACAACTCTTGCTCATAGGACAAAAAACTGCATGTAACTCAACTACATTTAGGACTGGGAAACAAATGCTAGCTCGCCTTACATGAAACACACTCTGCTTTTGAGAAAAGAGCACTCTTCTACTCTACTGTGTTTCCTATGGGGTCCAAACAGTGAGCTTGCTCAGAACATAATAACTGTGCTTCCTACACACACGGGCCATATCTAGTTCAATTCTGCTTAGGAACCTGAAGGTACAGTAAATCCCCTTTAGTCCAATACACTGTACTTGCTGGCAACAGACGCCAGTGCTATTTGTCCGGTGTATGGCAATGGCAGCACAATAGTGACTATACTTACCATAAACAACTCTTGCTCGTAGGACCAGAAACTGCATGGGTTTCAACTTCATTTAGGACTGGGAAACAAACGCTAGCTCGCCTTACAAGAAACACACTCTGCTTTAGAGAAAAGAGCACTCTTCTACTCTATTGTGTTTCCCATAGGGCCAGAACAGTGAGCTTGCTCAGAACAAAAGAACTGTGCTTCCTACACACACGGGGCATATCTAGTTCAACTCTGCTTAGGAAACTGAGAAGAACAGTAGCTCCTATTCAGTCCAATACACTGTACTTGCAAGGAACTGACTGGAGTGCTATTTGCACTGTGAATGGCAATGGGAGCGTAATAATGACTTTCCTTACCAGAAAACAACTCTTGCTCGTAGGACCAGAAACTGCATGTGATTCAACTCCATTTAGGACTGGGAAACAAACGCTAGCTCGCCTTACAAGAAAAACACTCTGCTTTAGAGAAAGCAGCACTCTTCTAGTCTACTGTGTTTCCTATGTGGTCCAAACAGTGAGCTTGCTCAGAACAAAAGAACTGTGCTTCCTACACACAGGGACCATATGTAGTTCAACTCTGCTTAGGAACTTGACAAGAACAGTAGCTCCTCTTCAGTCCAACACTGTACTTGCTGGGAACAGACGCGAGTGGTATTTGCACTGTGTATGGCAATGGCAGCGCAATAGTGACTTTCCTTACCAGAAAACAACTCTTGCTCATAGTACCAGAAACTGCATGTGATTCAACTCCATTCAGGACTAGGAAACAAACACTAGCTTGCCTTACAAGAAACACACTCTGCTTTAGAGAAAAGAGCACTCTTCTACTCTACTGTGTTTCCTATAGGGCCAGAACAGTGAGCTTCCTCAGAACATAAGAACTGAGCTTCCTACACACACGGGCCATATCTAGTTAAACTCTGCTTAGGAAACTGACAAGAATAGTAGCTCCTCTTCAGTCCGATACACTGTACTTGCTGGGAACAGACGACAGTGCTTTTTGCACTGTGTATGGCAATGGGATTGCAATAGTGACTTTCCTTACCAGAAAACAACTCTTGCTCCTAGGACCAGAAACTGCATGTGATTCAACTCCATTTAGGACTGGGAAACAAACAGTACCTCGCCTTACATGAAAGACACTCTGCTTTTGAGAAAAGAGCACTCTTCTACTCTACTGTGTTTCCTAAGGGGTCCGAACAGTAAGCTTGCTCAGAACAAAAGAACTGTGCTTCCTACACACATGGAAGATATCTAGTTCACCTCTGCTTAGGAAACTGAAAAGAACAGTAGATCCTATTCAGTCCAATACACTGTACTTGCTGGGAACAGACGCGAGTGCTATTTGCACTGTGTATGGCAATGGGAGCACAATAGTGACTCGTCTTACCAGAAAACAACTCTTGCTCGTAGGACAAAAAACTGCATGTGACTCAACTCCATTTAGGACTGGGAAACAAACGCAAGCTTGCCTTACAAGAAACATACTCTGCTTTTGAGAAAAGAGCACTCTTCTACTCTACTGTGTTTCCTTTAGGGCCAGAACAGTGAGCTTGCTCAGAACATAATAACTGTGCTTTCTACACACACGGGCCATATCTAGTTCAACTCTGCTTAGGACATTGACAAGAACAGTAGCTCCTCTTCAGTCTAACACTGTACTTTCTGGGAACAGACGCGAGTGCTATTTGCACTGTGTATGGCAATGGGAGCGCAATAGTGACTTTCCTTACCAGAAAACAACTCTTGTTCGTAGGACCAGAAACTGCACGTGATTCAACTCCATAGGACTAGGAAACAAACGCTAGCTTGCCCTACAAGAAACACACTCTGCTTTAGAGAAAAGAGCACTCTTCTACTCTACTGTGTTTCCTATAGGGCCAGAACAGTGAGCTTGCTCAGAACAAAAGAACTGTGCTTCCTACACACGGGCCATATCTAGTTCAACTCTGCTTAGGAAACTGACAAGAACAGTAGCTCCTCTTCAGTCCAATACACTGTACTTGCTAGGAAAAGACAGGAGTGCTGTTTGCACTGTTTAAGGCAATGGGAGCGCAATAGTGACTTTCCTTACCAGAAAACAACTCTTGCTCGTAGGACCAGAAACTGCATGTGATTCAACTCCATTTAGGACTGGGAAACAAACGCTAGCTCGCTTTACAAGAAACACAGTCTGCTTTTGAGAAAAGAGCACTCTTCTACTCTACTGTGTTTCCTATGGGGTCCAAACAGTGAGCTTGCTCAGAACAAAAGAACTGTGCTTCCTACACACATGGCCCATATCTAGTTCAACTCTGCTTAGGAAACTGAGAAGAACAGTAGATCCTCTTCAGTCCAATACACTGTACTTGATGGGAACAGACGCGAGTGCTATTTGCACTGTGTAGGGAAATTGGAGCACAATAGTGACTCGTCTTACCAAAAACAACTCTTGCTCATAGGACAAAAAACTGCATGTGACTCAACTACATTTAGGACTGGGAAACAAACTCTAGCTCGCCTTACAAGAAACACACTATGCTTTTGAGAAAAGAACACTCTTCTACTCTATTGTGTTTCCCATAGGGCCATAACAGTGAGCTTGCTCAGAACAAAAGAACTGTGCTTCCTACACACACGGACCATATGTAGTTCAACTCTGATTAGGAACCTGACAAGAACAGTAGCTCCTCTTCAGTCCAACACTGTACTTGCTGGGATCAGACGCGATTGCTATTTGCACTGTGTATGGCAATGGGAGCGCAATAGTGACTTTCCTAACCAGAAAACAACTCTTGTTCGTAGGACCAGAAACTGCATGTGATTCAACTCCATAGGACTAGGAAACAAACGCTAGCTTGCCCTACAAGAAACACACTCTGCTTTAGAGAAAAGAGCACTCTTCTACTCTACTGTGTTTCCTATAGGGCCAGAACAGTGAACTTGCTCAGAACATAAGAACTGAGCTTCCTACACACACGGGCCATATCTAGTTCAACTCTGCTTAGGAAATTGACAAGAACAGTAGCTCCTCTTCAGTCCCATACACTGTATTTGCTGGGAACAGACGCCAGTGCTACTTGCACTGTGTATGGCAATGGGAGTGCAATAGTGACTTTTCCCTACCACAAAACAACTCTTGCTCATAGGACCAGAAACTGCATGTGATTCAACTCCATTTAGGACTGGGAAACAAACGCTACCTCGACTTACATGAAACACACTCTGCTTTTGAGAAAAGAGCACTCTTCTACTCTACTGTGTTTCCTATGGGGTCCGAACAGTGAGCTTGCTCAGACAAAAGAACTGTGCTTCCTACACACATGGGCCATATCTAATGCACCTCTGCTTAGGAAACTGAAAAGAACTGCAGATCCTATTCAGTCCAATACACTGTACTTGCTGGGAACAGACACGAGTGCTATTTGCACTGTGTAGGGCAATTGGAGCACAATAGTGACTCGTCTTACCAGAAAACAACTCTTGCTCATAGGACAAAAAACTGCATGTGACTCAACTCCATTTAGGACTGGGAAACAAACAGATGCTCGCCTTACAAGAAACACAGTCTGCTTTTGAGAAAAGAGCACTCTTCTACTCTACTGTGTTTCCTATGGGGTCCAAACAGTGAGCTTGCTCAGAACAAAAAAAATTGTGCTTCCTACACACACGGCCATATCTAGTTCAAGTCTGCTTAGGAACCTGCCAAGAACAGTAGATCCTCTTCAGTCCAATACACTGTACTTGCTGGCAACAGACGCCAGTGCTATTTGTCCTGTGTATGACAATGGCAGCGCAATAGTTACTTTCCTTACCAGAAAACAACTCTTCCTCATAGGACAAAAAACTGCATGTGACTCAACTCCATTTAGGACTGGGAAACAAACAGTAGCTCGCCTTACAAGAAACACACTCTGCTTTTGAGAAAAGAGCACTCTTCTTCTCTACTGTGTTTACCATAGGGCCAGAAAGGTGAGATTGCTCAGAACAAAAGAACTGTGCTTCCTACATACACGGGCCACATCTAGTTCAACTCTGCTTAGGAAACTGAGAAGAACAGTAGCTCCTCTTCAGTCCGATACACTGTACTGCTGGGATCAGACGCGAGTGCTATTTGCACTGTGTATGGCAATGGGAGCGCAATAGTGACTTTCCTTACCAGAAAACAACTCTTGCTCGTAGGACCAGAACCTGCATGTGATTCAACTCCATTTAGGACTGGGAAAAAAACGCTAGCTTGCCTTACAAGAAACACACTCTACTTTTGAGAAAAGAGCACTCTTCTACTCTACTGTGTTTCCTATAGGGCCAGAACAGTGAGCTTGCTCAGAACATAAAACTGTGCTTCCTACACACACGGGCCATATCTAGTTCAACTCTGCTTAGGAAACTGACAAGAACAGTAGATTCCCTTTAGTCCAATACACTGTACTTGCTGGGAACAGATGCCAGTGCTATTTGTCCGGTGTATGGCAATGGCAGCACAATAGTGACTATTCTTACCATAAAACAACTCTTGCTCGTAGGACCAGAAACTGCATGTGTTTCAACTTCATTTAGGACTGGGAAACAAACGCTAGCTCGCCTTACAAGAAACACACTCTGCTTTTGAGAAAAGAGCACCCTTCTACTCTACTGTGTTTCCTATGGGGTCCGAACAGTGAGCTTGCTCAGAACAAAAGAACTGTGCTTCCTACACACGTGGACCATATCTAGTTCAACTCTGCTTAGGAAACTGAAAAGAACAGTAGATCCTATTCAGTCCAATACACTGTACTTGCTGGGAACAGACGCGAGTGCTATTTGCACTGTGTAGGGCAATTGGAGCACAATAGTGACTCATCTTACCAGAAAACAACTCTTGCTCATAGGACAAAAAACTGCATGTAACTCAACTACATTTAGGACTGGGAAACAAACTCTAGCTCGCCTTATGAGAAACACACTCTGCTTTTGAGAAAACTACACTCTTCTACTCTACTGTGTTTCCCATAGGGCTAGAACAGTGAGCTTGCTCAGAACAAAAGAACTGTGCTTCCTACACACACGGGCCATATCTAGTTCAACTCTGCTTAGGAAACTGACAAGAATGGTAGCTCCTCTTCAGTCCAATACACTGTACTTGCTAGGAACAGACGGGAGTGCTATTTGCACTGTGTATGGCAATGGGAGTGCAATAGTGACTTTCCTTACCAGAAAACAACTCTTGCTCGTAGGACCAGAAACTGCATGTCATTCAACTCCATTTAGGACTGGGAAACAAACGCTAGCTCGCCTTACAAGAAACACACTCTGGTTTTGAGAAAAGAGCACTCTTCTACTCTACTGTGTTTCCTATAGGGCCAGAACAGTGAGCTTGCTCAGAACAAAAGAACTGTGCTTCCTACACACGGGCCATATCTAGTTCAACTCTGCTTAGGAAACTGACAAGAACAGTAGCTCCTCTTCAGTCCGATATACTGTACTTGCTGCGAACAGACGCGAGTGCTATTTGCACTGTGTATGGCAATGGTTGCACAATAGTGACTTGTCTTACCAGAAAACAAATCTTGCTCGTAGGACAAAAAACTGCATGTGACTCAACTCCATTTAGGACTGGGAAACAAACGCTAGCTTGCCTTACAAGAAACATACTCTGCTTTTGAGAAAAGACCCTCTTCTACTCTACTGTGTTTCTTTTAGGGCCAGAACAGTGAGCTTGCTCAGAACATAATAACTGTGCTTCCTACACACACGGGCCATATCTAGTTCAACTCTGCTTAGGAACCTGACAAGAACAGTAGATCCCCTTTAGTCCAATACACTGTACTTGCTGGGAACAGACGCCAGTGCTATTTGTCCTGTGTATGGCAATGGCAGCACAATAGTGACTACTCTTACCATAAAACAACTCTTGCTCGTAGGACCAGAAACTGCATGTGATTCAACTCCATTTAGGACTGGGAAACAAATGCTAGCTCGCCTTACAAGATACACACTCTGCTTTAGAGAAAAGAGCACTCTTCTACTCTACTGTGTTTCCTATAGGGCCAGAACAGTGAGCTTGCTCAGAACAAAAGAACTGTGCTTCCTACACACGGGCCATATCTAATTCAACTCTGCTTAGGAAACTGACAAGAACAGTAGCTCCTCTTCAGTCCGATACACTGTACTTGCTGGGAACAGACTCGAGTGCTATTTGTACTGTATATGGCAATGGGAGTGCAATAGTGACTTTCATTACCAGAAAACAACTCTTGCTCATAGGACCAGAAAGTGCATGTGATTCAACTCCATTTAGGACTGGGAAACAAATGCTAGCTTGCCTTACATGAAACACACTCTGCTTTTGAGAAAAGAGGACTCTTCTACTCTAATGTGTTTCCTATGGGGTCCGAACAGTGAGCTTGCTCAAAACAAAAGAACTGTGCTTCCTACACACATGGGACATATCTAGTTCACCTCTGCTTAGGAAACTGAAAAGAACAGTAGATCCTCTTCAGTCCAATACGCTGTACTTGCTGGGAACAGACGCGAGTGCTATTTGCACTGTGTATGGAAATAGGAGCACAATAGTGACTCGTCTTACCAGAAAACAACTCTTGCTCGTAGGACAAAAACTGCATGTGACTCAACTCCATTTATGACTGGGAAACAAACTCTAGCTCGCCTTACAAGAAACACACTCTGCTTTTGAGAAAACAGCGCTCTTCTACTCTACTGTGTTTCCCATAGGGCCAGAACGGTGAGCTTGCTCAGAAGAAAAGAACTGTGCTTCGTACACACACGGGCCATATCTAGTTCAACTCTGCTTAGGAAACTGACAAGAACAGTAGCTCCTCTTCAGTCCGATACACTGTACTTGCTGGGATCAGACGCGAGTGCTATTTGCACTGTATATGGCAATGGGAGTGCAATAGTGCCTTTCCTTACCAGAAAACAACTCTTGCTCGTAGGACCAGAAAGTGCATGTGATTCAACTCCATTTAGGACTGGGAAACAAATGCGAGCTCGCCTTACATGAAACACACTCTGCTTTTGCGAAAAGAGCACTCTTCTACTCTACTGTGTTTCCTATGGGATCCAAACAGTGAGCATGCTCAGAACAAAAGAACTGTGCTTCCTACACACATGGGCCATATCTAGTTCAACTCTGCTTAGGAAACTGACAAGAAGAGTAGATCCTCTTCAGTCCAATACACTGTACTTGCTGGGAACAGACGCAAGTGCTATTTGCACTGTGTATGGTAATTGGAGCACAAGAGTGACTCGTCTTACCAGAAAACAACTCTTGCTCATAGGACAAAAAACTGCATGTGACTCAACTACATTTAGGACTGGGAAACAAACTCTAGCTCGCCTTACAAGAAACACACTCTGCTTTTGAGAAAAGAACACTCTTCTACTCTACTGTGTTTCCCATAGGACCAGAACAGTGAGCTGGCTCAGAACAAAAGAACTCTGCTTCCTACACACACGGGGCATATCTAGTTCAACTCTGCTTAGGAAACTGAGAAGAACAGCAGCTCCTCTTCAGTCCAATACACTGTACTTGCTAGGAACAGACGGGAGTGCTATTTGCACTGTGTATGGCAATGGGAGCGCAATAGTGACTTTCCTTACCAGAAAACAACTCTTGCTCGTAGGACCAGAAACTGCATGTGATTCAACTCCATTTAGGACTAGGAAACAAACGCTAGCTTGCCCTACAAGAAACACACTCTGCTTTAGAGAAAAGAGCACTCTTCTACTCTACTGTGTTTCCTATAGGGCCAGAACAGTGAGCTTGCTCAGAACTTAAGAACTGAGCTTCCTACACACTCGGGCCATAACTAGTTCAACTCTGCTTAGGAAATTGACAAGAACAGTTGCTCCTCTTCAATCCGATACACTGTACTTGCTGGGAACAGACGCCAGTGCTATTTGCACTGTGTATGGCAATGGGAGTGCAATAGTGACTTTCCTTACCAGAAAAAACCTCTTGCTCATAGGACCAGAAACTGCATGAGATTCAACTCCATTTAGGACTGGGAAACAAACGCTACCTCGCCTTACATGAAACACACTCTGCTTTTGAGAAAAGAGCACTCTTCTACTCTACTGTGTTTCCAATGTGGTCCGAACAGTGAGCTTGCTCAGAACAAAAGAACTGTGCTTCCTACACACATGGGCCATATCTAGTGCACCTCGGCTTAGGAAACTGAAAAGAACAGTAGATCCTATTCAGTCCAATACACTGTACTTGCTGGGAACAGACGCCAGTGCTATTTGCACTGTGTATGGCAATGGGAGCACAATAGTGACTCGTCTTACCAGAAAACAACTCTTGCTTGTAGGACAAAAAACTGCATGTGACTCAACTCCATTTAGGACAGGGAAACAAACGCTAGCTCGCCTTACAAGAAACACACTCTGCTTTAGAGAAAAGAGCACTCTTCTACTCTACTGTGTTTCCTATAGGGCCAGAACAGTGAGCATGCTCAGAACAAAAGAACTGTGCTTCCTACACACGGGCCATATCTAGTTCAACTCTGCTTAGGAAACTGTCAAGAACAGTAGCTCCTCTTCAGTCCGATACACTGTACTTGCTGGAAACAGACGCGAGTGCTATTTGCACTGTATATGGCAATGGGAGTGCAATAGTGACTTTCCTTACCAGAAAACAACTCTTGCTCATAGGACCAGAAAGTGCATGTGATTCAACTCCATTTACGACTGGGAAACAAATGCTAGCTCGCCTTACATGAAACACACTCTGCTTTTGAGAAAAGAGCACTCTTCTACTCTACTGTGTTTCCTATGGGGTCCAAACAGTGAGCTTGCTCAGAACAAAAGAACTGTGCTTCCTACACACATGGACCTTATCTAGTTCAACTCTGCTTAGGAAACTGAAAAGAACAGTAGATTCTATTCAGTCCAATACACTGTACTTGCTGGGAACACACGCGAGTGCTATTTGCACTGTGTAGGGCAATTGGAGCACAATAGTGACTCGTCTTACCAGAAAACAACTCTTGCTCATAGGACAAAAAACTGCATGTGACTCAACTACATTTAGGACTGGGAAACAAACTCTAGCTCGCCTTATGAGAAACACACTCTGCTTTTGAGAAAAGAACACTCTTCTACTCCACTGTGTTTCCTATAGGGCTAGAACAGTGAGCTTTCTCAGAACATAATAACTGTGCTTCCTACACACACGGGCCATATCTAGTTCAACTCTGCTTAGGAAACTGACAAGAACAGTAGCTCCTCTTCAGTCTGATACACTGTACTTGCTGTGAACAGACGCCAGTGCTATTTGCACTGTGTATGGCAATGGGTTTGCAATAGTGACTTTCCTTGCCAGAAAACAACTCTTGCTCATAGGACCAGAAACTGCATGTGATTCAACTCCATTTAGGACTGGGAAACAAACGCTACCTCGCCTTACATGAAACACACTCTGCTTTTGAGAAAAGAGCACTCTTCTACTCTACTGTGTTTCCTATGGGGTCCGAACAGTAAGTTTGCTCAGAACAAAAGAACTGTGCTTCCTACACACATGGGCCATATCTAGTTCACCTCTGCTTAGGAAACTGAAAAGAACAGTAGATACTATTCAGTCCAATACACTGTACTTGCTGGGAACAGACGTGAGTGCTATTTGCACTGTGTATGGTAATTGGAGCACAATAGTGACTCGTCTTACCAGAAAACAACTCTTGCTCATAGGACAAAAAACTGCATGTGACTCAACTACATTTAGGACTGGGAAACAAACTCTAGCTCGCCTTACAAGAAACACACTCTGCTTTTGAGAAAAGAACACTCTTCTACTCTACTGTGTTTTCCATAGGACCAGAACAGTCAGCTGGCTCAGAACAAAAGAACTTTACTTTTTACACACACGGGGCATATCTAGTTCAACTGTGCTTAGGAAACTGAGAAGAACAGTAGCTCCTCTTCAGTCCAATACACTGTACTTGCTAGGAACAGACGGGAGTGCTATTTGCACTGTGTATGGCAATGTGAGCACAATAGTGACTTTCCTTACCAGAAAACAACTCTTGCTCGTAGGACCAGCAACTGCTTGTGATTCAACTCCATTTAGGACTGGGAAAAAAACGCTAGCTCGCCTTACAAGAAACACAGTCTGCTTTTGAGAAAAGAGCACTCTTCTACTCTACTGTGTTTCCTATGGGGTTCGAACAGTGAGCTTGCTCAGAACAAAAAAAATTGTGCTTCCTACACACACGGCCATATCTAGTTCAAGTCTGCTTAGGAAACTGACAAGAACAGTAGCTCCTCTTCAGTCCGATACACTGTACTTGCTGGGAACAGACGCCAGTGCTATTTGCACTGTGTATGGCAATGGGAGTGCAATAGTGACTTTCTTTACCAGAAAACAACTCTTGCTCATAGGACCAGAAACTGCATGTGATTCAACTCCATCTAGGACTGGGAAACAAACGCTACCTCGCCTTACATGAAACACACTCTGCTTTTGGTGAAAGAGCACTCTTCTACTCTACTGTGTTTTCTAAGGGGTCCGAACAGTAGCTTGCTCAGAACAAAAGAACTGTGCTTCCTACACACATGGGCCATATCTAGTTCACCTCTCCTTAGGAAACTGAAAAGAACAGTAGATACTCTTCAGTCCAATACGCTGTACTTGCTGTGAACAGACGCGAGTGCTATTTGCACTGTGTATGGCAATGGGAACACAATAGTGACTCATCTTACCAGAAAACAACTCTTGCTCGTAGGACAAAAAACTGCATGTGACTCAACTCCATTTAGGACTGGTAAACAAACGCTAGCCCGCCTTACAAGAAACACACTCTGCTTTTGAGAAAAGAGCGCTCTTCTACTCTACTGTGTTTCCCATAGGGCCAGAACGGTGACCTTGCTCAGAAAAAAAGAACTGTGCTTCCTACACACACGGGCCATATCTAGTTCAACTCTGCTTAGGAAACTGACAAGAACAGTAGCTCCTCTTCAGTCTGATACACTGTACTTGCTGGCAACAGACGCCAGTGCTATTTGTCCTGTGTATGGCAATGGCAGCGCAATAGTGACTTTCCTTACCAGAAAACAACTCTTGCTCATAGTACCAGAAACTGCATGGGATTCAACGCCATTTAGGACTGGGAAACGAACGCTAGCTCGCCTTACAAGAAACACACTCTGCTTTAGAGAAAGGAGCACTCTTCTAGTCTACTGTGTTTCCTATTGGGTCCAAACAGTGAGCTTGCTCAGAACTAAACAACTGTGCTTCCTACACACACGGACCATATGTAGTTCAACTCTGATTAGGAACCTGACAAGAACAGTAGCTCCTCTTCAGTCCAACACTGTACTTGCTGGGAACAGACACGAGTGCTATTTGCACTGTGTATTGCAATGGGAGAGCAATAGTGACTTTCCTTACCAGAAAACAACTCTTGTTCGTAGGACCAGAAACTGCATGTGATTCAACTCCATTTAGGACTAGGAAACAAACGCTAGCTTGCCCTACAAGAAACACACTCTGCTTTAGAGAAAAGAGCACTCTTCTACTCTACTGTGTTTCCTATGGGGTTCGAACAGTGAGCTTGCTCAGAACAAAAAAAATTGTGCTTCCTACACACACAGCCATATCTAGTTCAAGTCTGCTTAGGAAACTGACAAGAACAGTAGCTCCTCTTCAGTCCGATACACTGTACTTGCTGGGAACAGACGCCAGTGCTATTTGCACTGTGTATGGCAATGGGAGTGCAATAGTGACTTTCTTTACCAGAAAACAACTCTTGCCTATAGGACCAGAAACTGCATGTGATTCAACTCCATTTAGGACTGGGAAACAAACGCTACCTCGCCTTATATGAAACACACTCTGCTTTTGATGAAAGAGCACTCTTCTACTCTACTGTGTTTCCTAAGGGGTCCGAACAGTGAGCTTGCTCAGAACAAAAGAACTGTGCTTCCTACACACATGGGCCATATCTAGTTCACCTCTCCTTAGGAAACTGAAAAGAACAGTAGATCCTCTTCAGTCCAATACGCTGTACTTGCTGTGAACAGACGCGAGTGCTATTTGCACTGTGTATGGCAATGGGAACACAATAGTGACTCGTCTTACCAGAACACAACTCTTGCTCGTAGGACAAAAAACTGCATGCGACTCAACTCCATTTAGGACTGGTAAACAAACGCTAGCTCACCTTACAAGAAACACACTCTGCTTTTGAGAAAAGAGCGCTCTTCTACTCTACTGTGTTTCCCATAGGGCCAGAACGGTGAGCTTGCTCAGAACATAATAACTGTGCTTCCTATACACACGGGCCATATCTAATTCAACTCTGCTTAGGAACCTGACAAGAACAGTAGATCCCGTTTAGTCCTATAGACTGTACTTGCTGGGAACAGACGCCAGTGCTATTTGTCCTGTGTATGGCAATGGCAGCGCAATAGTGACTATTCTTACCATAAAACAACTCTTGCTCGTAGGACCAAAAACTGCATGTGTTTCAACTCCATTTAGTACTGCGAAACAAACGCTAGCTCGCCATACAAGAAACACACTCTGCTTTAGAGAAAAGAGCACTCCTCTACTCTACTGTGTTTCCTATAGGGCCAGAAGAGTGAGCTTGCTCAGAACAAAAGAACTGTGCTTCCTACACACGGGCCATATCTTGTTCAACTCTGCTTAGGAAACTGACAAGAACAGTAGCTTCTCTTCAGTCCGATATACTGTACTTGCTGCGAACAGACGCGAGGGCTATTTGCACTGTTTATGGCAATGGGAGTGCAATAGTGACTTTCCTTACCAGAAAACAACTCTTGCTCCTTGGACCAGAAACTGCATGTGATTCAACTCCATTTAGGACTGAGAAACAAATGCTAGCTCGCCTTACATGAAACACACTCTGCTTTTGAGAAAAGAGCACTCTTCTACTCTACTGTGTTTCCTATGGGGTCCAAACAGTGAGCTTGCTCAGAACAAAAAAAAATTGTGCTTCCTACACACACGGCCATATCTAGTTCAAGTCTGCTTAGGAACCTGACAAGAACACTAGATCCTCTTCATTCCAATACACTGTACTTGCTGGCAAAGGATGCCAGTGCTATTTGTCCTGTGTATGGCAATGGCAGCGCAATAGTGACTTTCCTTACCAAAAAACAACTCTTGCTCATAGTACCAGAAACTGCATGGGATTCATCTCCATTTAGGACTGGGAAACAAATGCTAGCTCGCCTTACAAGAAACACACTCTGCTTTAGAGAAAGGAGCACTCTTCTAGTCTACTGTGTTTCCTATGGGGTCCAAACAGTGAGCTTGCTCAGAACAAAAGAACTGTGCTTCCTACACACAGGGACCATATGTAGTTCAACTTTGCTTAGGAACCTGACAATAACAGTAGCTCCTCTTCAGTCCAACACTGTACTTGCTGGGAACAGATACGAGTGCTATTTGCACTGTGTATGGCAATGGGAGCGCAATAGTGACTTTCCTTACCAGAAAACAACTCTTGTTCGTAGGACCAGAAACTGCATGTGATTCAACTCCATTTAGGACTAGGAAACAAACGCTAGCTTGCCCTACAAGAAACACACTCTGCTTTAGAGAAAAGAGCACTCTTCTACTCTACTGTGTTACCTATAGGGCCAGAACAGTGAGCATGCTCAGAACATAAGAACTGAGCTTCCTACACACTCGGGCCATATCTAGTTCAACTCTGCTTAGGAAATTGACAAGAACAGTAGCTCCTCTTCAGTCCGATACACTGTACTTGCTGGGAACAGACGCCAGTGCTATTTGCACTGTGTATGGCAATGGGAGCACAATAGTGACTCGTCTTACCAGAAAACAACTCTTGCTTGTAGGACAAAAAACTGCATGTGACTCAACTCCATTTAGGACTGGGAAACAAACGCTAGCTCGCCTTACAAGAAATACACTCTGCTTTAGAGAAAAGAGCACTCTTCTACTCTACTGTGTTTCCTATAGGGCCAGAACAGTGAGCTTGCTCAGAACAAAAGAACTGTGCTTCCTACACACGGGCCATATCTAGTTCAACTCTGCTTAGGAAACTGACAAGAACAGTAGCTCCTCTTCAGTCCGATACACTGTACTTGCTGGAAACAGACGCGAGTGCTATTTGCACTGTATATGGCAATGGGAGTGCAATAGTGACTTTCCTTACCAGAAAACAACTCTTGCTCATAGGACCAGAAAGTGCATGTGATTCAACTCCATTTACGACTGGGAAACAAATGCTAGCTCGCCTTACATGAAACACACTCTGCTTTTGAGAAAAGAGCACTCTTCTACTCTACTGTGTTTCCTATGGGGTCCAAACAGTGAGCTTGCTCAGAACAAAAGAACTGTGCTTCCTACACACATGGACCTTATCTAGTTCAACTCTGCTTAGGAAACTGAAAAGAACAGTAGATCCTATTCAGTCCAATACACTGTACTTGCTGGGAACAGACGCGAGTGCTATTTGCACTGTGTAGGGCAATTGGAGCACAATAGTGACTCGTCTTACCAGAAAACAACTCTTGCTCATAGGACAAAAAACTGCATGTGACTCAACTACATTTAGGACTGGGAAACAAACTCTAGCTCGCCTTATGAGAAACACACTCTGCTTTTGAGAAAAGAACACTCTTCTACTCCACTGTGTTTCCCATAGGGCTAGAACAGTGAGCTTGCTCAGAACATAATAACTGTGCTTCCTACACACACGGGCCATATCTAGTTCAACTCTGCTGAGGAAACTGACAAGAACAGTAGCTCCTCTTCAGTCTGATACACTGTACTTGCTGTGAACAGACGCCAGTGCTATTTGCACTGTGTATGGCAATGGGATTGCAATAGTGACTTTCCTTGCCAGAAAACAACTCTTGCTCATAGGACCAGAAACTGCATGTGATTCAACTCCATTTAGGACTGGGAAACAAACGCTACCTCGCCTTACATCAAACACTCTCTGCTTTTGAGAAAAGAGCACTCTTCTACTCTACTGTGTTTCCTATGGGGTCCGAACAGTATGTTTGCTCAGAACAAAAGAACTGTGCTTCCTACACACATGGGCCATATCTAGTTCACCTCTGCTTAGGAAACTGAAAAGAACAGTAGATCCTATTCAGTCCAATACACTGTACTTGCTGGGAACAGACACGAGTGCTATTTGCACTGTGTATGGCAATGGGAGCACAATAGTGACTGGCCTTACCAGAAAACAATTCTTGCTCATAGGACAAAAAACTGCATGTGACTCAACTCCATTTAGGACTGGGAAACAAACGCTAGCTTGCCTTACAAGAAACATACTCTGCTTTTGAGAAAAGAGCACTCTTCTATTCTACTGTGTTTCCTTTAGGGCCAGAAGAGTGAGCTTGCTCAGAACATAATAACTGTGCTTCCTACACACACGGGCCATATCTAGTTCAACTCTGCTTAGGAACCTGACAAGAACAGTAGTTCCCCTTTAGTCCAATACACTGTACTTGCTGGGAACAGACGCCAGTGCTGTTTGTCCTGTGTATGGCAATGGCAGCTCAAGAGTGACTCCTCTTACCAAAGAACAACTCTTGCTCGTAGGACCAGAAACTGCATGTGTTTCAACTTCATTTAGGACTGGGAAACAAACGCTAGCTCGCCTTACAAGAAACACAGTCTGCTTTTGAGAAAAGAGCACTCTTCTACTCTATTTTGTTTCTTATGGGGTCTGAACAGTAAGTTTGCTCAGAACAAAAGAACTGTGCTTCCTACACAAGGGCCATATCTAGTTCAACTCTGCTTAGGAAACTGACAAGAACAGTAGCTCCTCTTCAGTCCGATACACTGTACTTGCTGGGAACAGACGCGAGTGATATTTGCAATGTATATGGCATTGGGAGCGCAATAGGGACTTTCCTTACCAGAAAACAACTCTTGCTCGTAGGACCAGAAAGTGCACGTGATTCAACTCCATTTAGGACTGGGAAACAGATTCTAGCTCGCCTTACATGAAACACACTCTGCTTTTGAGAAAAGAGCACTCTTCTACTCTACTGTGTTTCCTATAGGGTCCAAACAGTGAGCTTGCTCAGAACAAAAGAACTGTGCTTCCTACACACATGGGCCATATCTAGTTCTACTCTGCTTAGGAAACTGACAAGAAGAGTAGATCCTCTTCAGTCCAATACACTGTACTTGCTGGGAACAGATGCGAGTGCTATTTGCACTTTGTAGGGCAATTGGAGCACAATAGTGACTCGTCTTACCAGAAAACAACTCTTGCTCATAGGACAAAAAACTGCATAGGATTCAACTCCATTTAGGACTGGGAAACAAACGCTAGCTCGCCTTACAAGAAACACACTGTTCTTTAGAGAAAGGAACACTCTTCTAGTCTCCTGTGTTTCCTATGGGGTCCAAACAGTGAGCTTGCTCAGAACAAAAGAACTGTGCTTCCTACACACACGGACCATATGTAGTTCAACTCTGCTTAGGAACCTGACAAGAACAGTAGCTCCTCTTCAGTCCAACACTGTACTTGCTGGGAACAGATGCGAGTGCTATTTGCACTGTGTATGGCAATGGGAGCACAATAGTGACTTTCCTTACCAGAAAACAACTCTTGTTCATAGGACCAGAAACTGCATGTGATTCAACTCCCTTTAGGACTAGGAAACAAACGCTACCTTGCGTTATAAGAAACACACTCTGCTTTAGAGGAAAGAGCACTCTTCTACTCTACTGTGTTTCCTATGGGGTCCGAACAGTTAGCTTGCTCAGAACAAAAGAACTGTGCTTCCTACACACATGGCATATATCTAGTTCACCTGTGCTTAGAAAACTGAAAAGAACAGGAGATCCTATTCAGTCCAATACACTGTACTTGCTGGGAACAGACGCGAGTGCTATTTGCACTGTGTATGGCAATGGGAACACAATAGTGACTCGTCTTACCAGAAATCAACTCTTGCTCGTAGGACAAAAAACTGCATGTGACTCAACTCCATTTAGGACTGGGAAACAAAGTCTAGCTCGCCTTACAAGAAACACACTCTGCTTTTGAGAAAAGATCGCTCTTCTACTCTACTGTGTTTCCCATAGTGCCAGAACGGTGAGCTTGCTCAGAACAAAAGAACTGTGCTTCCTACACACACGGGCCATATCTAGTTCAACTCTGCTTAGGAAACTGACAGGAACAGTAGCTCCTCTTCAGTCCGATACACTGTACTTTCTGGGATCAGACGCGAGTGCTATTTGCACTGTGTATGGCAATGGGAGCGCAATAGTGACTTTCCTTACCAGAAAACAACTCTTGCTCGTAGGACCAGAAACTGCATGTGATTCAACTCCATTTAGGACTAGGAAAAAAACGCTAGCTTGCCTTACAAAAAACACACACTGCTTTTGAGAAGAGAGCACTCTCCTACTCTACTGTGTTTCCTATAGGGCCAGAACAGTGAGCTTGCTCAGAACATAATAAGTGTGCTTCCTATACACACGGGCCATATCTAATTCAACTCTGCTTAGGAACCTGACAAGAACAGTAGATCCCCTTTAGTCCAATACACTGTACTTGCTGGGAACAGACGCAAGTGCTATTTGTCCTGTGTATGGCAATGGCAGCGCAATAGTGACTATTCTTACCATAAAACAGCTCTTGCTCGTAGGACCAGAAACTGCATGTGATTCAACTCCATTTAGGACTGGGAAACAAAGGCTAGCTCGCATTACAAGAAACACACTCTGCTTTTGAGAAAAGAGCACTCTTCTACTCTACTGTGTTTCCTATAGGGCCAGAACAGTGAGCTTGCTCAGAACAAAAGAACTGTGCTTCCTACACACGGGCCATATCTAGCTCAACTCTGCTTAGGAAACTGACAAGAACAGTAGCTCCTCTTCAGTCCGATACACTGTACTTGCTGGGAACAGACGCGAGTGCTATTTGCACTGTATATGGCAATGGGAGGGCAATAGGGACTTTCCTTACCAGAAAAACAACTCTTGCTCATAGGACCAGAAAGTGCATGTGATTCAACTCCATTTAAAACTCGGAAACAGATGCTAGCTCGCCTTACATGAAACACACTCTGCTTTTGAGAAAAGAGCACTCTTCTACTCTACTGTGTTTCTTATGGGGTCCAAACAGTGAGCTTGCTTCGAACAAAAGAACTGTGCTTCCTACACACATGGGACATATCTAGTTCAACTCTGCTTAGGAAACTGACAAGAAGAGTAGATCCTCTTCAGTCCAATACACTGTACTTGCTGGGAACAGATGCGAGTGCTATTTGCACTGTGTAGGGCAATTGGAGCACAATAGTGACTCGTCTTATCAGAAAACAACTCTTGCTCATAGGACAAAAAACTGCATGTGACTCAACTACATTTAGGACTGGAAAACAAACTCTAGCTCGCCTTACAAGAAACACACTCTGCTTTTGAGAAAAGAACACTCTTCTACTCTACTGTGCTTCCCATAGGGCCAGAACAGTGAGCTTGCTCAGAACAAAAGAACTGTGCTTCCTACACACACGGGGCATATCTAGTTCAACTCTGTTTAGGAAACTGAGAAGAACAGTAGCTCCTCTTCAGCCCAATACACTGTACTTGCTAGGAACAGACGGGAGTGCTATTTGCACTGTGTATGGTAATGGGAGCGCAATAGTGACTTTCCTTACCAGAAAACAACTCTTGCTCATAGTACCAGAAACAACATGGGATTCAACTCCATTTAGGACTGGGAAACAAACGCTAGCTCGCCTTACAAGAAACACACTCTTCTTTAGAGGAAGGAGCACTCTTCTACTCTACTGTGTTTTCTATGGGGTCCAAACAGTGAGCTTGCTCAGAACAAAAGAACTGTGCTTCCTACACACACGGACCATATGTAGTTCAACTCTGCTTAGGAACCGGACCTGAACAGTAGCTCCTCTTCAGTCCAACACTGTACTTGCTGGGAACAGACGCGAGTGCTATTTGCACTGTGTATGGCAATGGGAGTGCAATAGTGACTTTCCTTTCCAGAAAACAACTCTTGCTCGTAGGACCAGAAACTGCATGTGATTCAACTCCATTTAGGACTAGGAAACAAACGCTAGCTTGCCTTACACGAAACACACTCTGCTTTAGAGAAAAGAGCACTCTTCTACTCTACTGTGTTTCCTATGGGGTCCGAACTGTGAGCTTGCTCAGAACAAAAGAACTGTGCTTCCTACACACATGGGCCCTATCTAGTTCACCTCTGCTAAGGAAACTGAAAAGAATAGTAGAGCCTATTCAGTCCAATACACTGTACTTGCTGGGAACAGACGCGAGTGCTATTTGCACTGTGTATGGCAATGGGAGCGCAATAGTGACTATTCTTACCATAAAACAACTCTTGCTCATAGGACCAGAAACTGCATGTGTTTCAAATCCATTTAGGACTGGGAAACAAACGCTAGCTCGCCTTACAAGAAACACACTCTGCTTTAGAGAAAAGAGCACTCTTCTACTCTACTGTGTTTCCTATAAGGCCAGAACAGTGAGCTTGCTCAGAACAAAAGAACTGTGCTTCCTACACACGGGCCATATCTAGTTCAACTCTGCTTAGGAAACTGACAAGAACAGTAGCTCCAATTCAGTCCGATACACTGTACTTGCTGGGAACAGACACGAGTGATATTTGCACTGTGTATGGCAATGGGAGTGCAATAGTGACTTTCCTTACCAGAAAACAACTCTTGCTCGTAGGACCAGAAACTGCATGTGATTCAACTCCAATTAGGACTAGGAAACAAACGCTAGCTTGCCTTACACGAAACACACTCTGCTTTAGAGAAAAGAGCACTCTTCTACTCTACTGTGTTTCCTATGGGGTCCAAACAGTGAGCTTGCTCAGAAAAAATGAACTGTGCTTCCTACACACACGGGCCATATCTAGTTCAACTCTGCTTAGGAAACTGAAAAGAACAGTAGATCCTCTTCAGTCCAATACACTGGACATGCTGGGAACAGACGCGAGTGCTCTTTGTACTGTGTAGGGCAATTGGAGCACAATAGTGACTCGTCTTACCAGAAAACAACTCTTGCTCATAGGACAAAAAACTGCATGTGACTCAACTCCATTTAGTACTGGAAAACAAACGCTAGCTCGCCTTACAAGAAAGACACTCTGCTTTTGAGAAAAGAGCGCTCTTCTACTCTACTGTGTTTCCCATAGGGCCAGAACGGTGAGCTTGCTCAGAACAAAAGAACTGTGCTTCCTACACACACGGGCCATATCTAGTTCAACTCTGCTTAGGAAACTGACAAGAACAGTAGCAACTCTTCAGTCCGATACACTGTACTTGCTGGGATCAGACGCGAGTGCTATTTGCACTGTGTATGGCAATGGGAGCACAATAGGGACTTTCCTTACCAGAAAACAACTCTTGCTCGTAGGACCAGAAAGTGCATGTGATTCAACTCCATTTAGGTCTGGGAAACAAACGCTAGCTCGCCTTACAAGAAACAAGTCTGTTTTTGAGAAAAGAACACTCTTCTACTCTACTGTGTTTCCTATGGGGTCCGAACAGTGAGATTGCTCAGAACAAAAGAACTGTGCTTCCTACACACATGGGCCATATCTAGTTCAACTCTGCTTAGGAAACTGACAACAACAGTAGATCCTCTTCAGTCCAATACAATGTACTTGCTGGGAACAGACACGAGTGCTATTTGCACTGTGTAGGGCAGTTGGAGCACAATATTGACTCGTCTTATCAGAAAACAACTCTTGCTCATAGGACAAAAAACTGCATGTGACTCAACTACATTTAGGACTGGGAAACAAACTCTAGCTCGCCTTACAAGAAACACACTCTGCTTTTGAGAAAAGAACACTCTTCTACTCTACTGTGTTTCCCATAGGGCCAGAACAGTGAGCTTGCTCACAACAAAAGAATTGTGCTTCCTACACACACGGGGCATATCTAGTACACTCTGTTTAGGAAACTGAGAAGAACAGTAGCTCCTCTTCAGTCCAATACACTGTACTTGCTAGGAACAGACGGGAGGGCTATTTGCACTGTGTATGTCAATGGGAGTGCAATACTGACTTTCCTTACCAGAAAACAACTCTTGCTCGTAGTTCCAGAAACTGCATGTGATTCAACTCCATTTAGGTCTGGGAAACAAACGCTAGCTCACATTACAAGAAACAAGTCTGCTTTTGAGAAAAGAGCCCTCTTCTACTCTACTGTGTTCCCTATGGGTTCCAAACAGTGAGCTTGCTCAGAACAAAAAACATCGTACTTCCTACACACACGGCCATATCTAGTTCAAGTCTACTTAGGAACCTGACAAGAACAGTAGCTCCTCTTTAGTCTGATACACTGTACTTGCTGGAACAGACGCGAGTGCTATTTGCACTGTATATGGCAATGGGAGTACAATAGTGACTTTCCTCACCAGAAAACAACTCTTGCTCGTAGAACCAGAAAATGCATGTGATTCAACTCCATTGAGGACTGGGAAACAAATGCTAGCTCGCTTACATGAAACACACTCTGCTTTTGAGAAAAGAGCACTCTTCTACTCTACTGTGTTTCCTATGGGGTCTAAACAGTGAGCTTGCTCAGAACAAAAGAACTGTGCTTCCTACACACATGGGCCATATCTAGTTCAACTCTGCTTAGGAAACTGAAAAGAACAGTAGATCCTCTTCAGTCGAATACACTGGACTTGCTGGGAACAGACGCGAGTGCTATTTGCACTGTGTATGTCAATGGGGGCGCAAAAGTGACTTTCCTTACCAGTAAACAACTCTGGAATGTAGGACCAGAAACTGCATGTGATTCAACTCCATTTAGGACAGGGAAAAAAAACGCTAGCTTGCCATACAAGAAACACACTCTGCTTTTGAGAAAAGAGCACTCTTCTACACTACTGTGTTTCCTATAGGGCCAGAACATTGAGCTTGCTCAGAACATAATAACTGTGCTTCTTACACACACGGGCCATATCTAGTTCAACTCTGCTTAGGAACCTGACAAGAACAGTAGATCCCCTTTAGTCCAATACACTGTATTTGCTGGGAACAGACGCCAGTGCTATTTGTCCTGTAGATGGCAATGGCAGCACTATTGTGACTATTCTTACCATAAAACAACTCTTGCACGTAGGACCGGTAACTGCATGTGTTTCAACTCCATTTCGGACTGGAAACAAACGCTAGCTCGCTTTACAAGAAAAACACTCTGCTTT
>NW_026736362.1:0-73000 GCF_949786415.1 Peromyscus eremicus | reverse complement strand
TGTAAGGCGAGCTACCATTTGTTTCCCAGTCCTAAATGGAGTGGAATCACATGCAGTTTCTGGTCCTACGAGCAAGAGTTGTTTTCTGGTAAAGAAAGTCACTATTGCGCTCCCATTGCCATACACAGTGCAAATAGCAATCGCGTCTGTTCCCAGCAAGTACAGTGTATTGGACTGAAGAGGAGCTACTGTTCTTCTCAGTTTCCTAAGCAGAGTTGAACTAGATATGGCCCGTGTGTAGGAAGCACAGTTCTTTTGTTCTGAGCAAGCTCACTGTTCTGGCCCTATAGGAAACACAGTAGACTAGAAGAGTGCTCTTTTCTCTAAAGCAGAGTGTGTTTCTTGTAAGGTGAGCTAGCTTTTGTTTCCCAGTCCTAAATGGAGTTGAAACACTTGCAGTTTGTGGTCCTATGAGCAAGAGTTGTTTTATGGTAAGAAGAGTCACTATTGCGCTGCCATTGCCATACACAGGACAAATAGCACTGGCGTCTGTTCCCAGCAAGTACAGTATATTGGACTGAGAGGATCTACTGTTCTTGTCAGGTTCCTAAACAGAATTGAACTAGATATGGTCGTGTGTACGAAGCACAGTTCTTTTGTTCTGAGCAAGCTCACTGTTCGGACCCCATAGGGAGCACAGTAGAGTAGAAGAGTGCTCTTTTCTCAAAAGCAGAGTGTGTTTCTTGTAAGGCGAGCTTGCATTTGTTTCCATTCCTAAATGGAGTGGAATCACATGCAGTTTCTGGTCCTACGAGCAAGAGTTGTTTTCTGGTAAGGAAAGTCACTATTGCGCTCCCATTGCCATACACAGTGCAAATAGCACTCGCGTCTGTTCCCAGCATGTACAGTGTATCGGACTGAAGAGGAGCTACTGTTCTTGTCAGTTTCCTAAGAAGAGTTGAACTAGATATGGCCCGTGTGTGTAGGAAGCACAGTTCTTATGTTCTGAGCAAGCTCACTGTTCTGGCCCTATATGAAACACAGTAGAGTAGAAGAGTGCTCTTTTCTCAAAAGCAGAGTGTGTTTCTTGTAAGGCAAGCTAGCGTTTGTTTCCTAGCCCTAAATGGAGTTGAATCACATGGAGTTTCAGGTCCTACGAACAAGAGTTGTTTTCTGGTAAGGAAAGTCACATTGCGCTCCCATTGCCATTCACTGTGCAAATAGCACTCGCGTCTGTTCCCAGCAAGTACAGTGTATTGGACTGAAGAGGATCTACTGTTCTTGTCAGGTTGCTAAGCAGACTTGAACTAGATATGGCCGTGTGTGTAGGAAGCACAGTTCTTTTGTTCTGAGCAAGCTCACTGTTTGGAACCCATAGGAAACACAGTAGAGTAGATGAGTGCTCTTTTCTCAAAAGCAGAGTGTGTTTCTTATAAAGCGAGCTAGAGATTGTTTCCCAGTCCTAAATGGAGTTGAGTCACATGCAGTTTTTTGTTCTATGAGCAAGAGTTGTTTTCTGGTAAGATGTTTCACTATTGTGCTCCAATTGCCATACACAGTGCAAATAGCACTGGCGTCTGTTCCCAGCAAGTACAGTGTATTGGACTGAAGAGGAACTACTGTTCTTGTCAGTTTCCTAAGCAGAGTTGAACTAGATATGGCCCGTGTGTGGGAAGCACAGTTCTTTTGTTCTGAGCAAGCTCACTCTTCTGGCCCTGTAGGAAACACAGAAGAGTAGAAGAGTGCTCTTTTCTCAAAAGCAGAGTGCGTTTCTTGTACGGCGAGCTGGCGTTTGTTTCCCAGTCCTAAATGGAGTTGAATCACATGCAGATTCTGCTCCTACGAGCAAGAGTTATTTTCTGGTAAGAAGAGTCACTATTGAGCTCCCATTGTCATACACAGGGCAAATAGCACTGGCGTCTATTCCTAGCATGTACAGTGTATTGGACTGAAGAGGATCTACTGTTTTTGTCAGGTTCCTAAGCAGAATTGAACTAGATATGGCCGTGTGTGTAGGAAGCACAGATCTTTTGTTCTCAGCAAGCTCACTGTTCGGACACCATAGGAAACACAGTAGAGTAGAAGAGTGCTATGTTCTCTAAAGCAGACTGTGTTTCTTGTAAGGCGATCTAGCGTTTGTTTCCCAGTCCTAAATGGAGTTGAATCCCATGCAGTTTCTGGTCCTACGAGCAAGAATTGTTTTCTGGTAAGGAAAGTCACTATTGCGCTCCCATCGCCATACACAGTGCAAATAGCACTCGCGTCTGTTCCCAGCAAGTACAGTGTATCGGACTGAAGAGGAGCTACTGTTCTTGTCAGTTTCCTAAGCAGAGTTGAACTAGTTATGGCCCGTGTGTAGGAAGCACAGTTCTTATGTTCTGAGCAAGCTCACTGTTCTGGCCCTATAGGAAACACAGTAGAGTGGAAGAGTGCTCTTTTCTCTAAAGCAGAGTGTGTTTCTTGTAAGGCGAGCTAGCCTTTGTTTCCCAGTCCTAAAAGGAGTTGAATCACATGCAGTTTCTAGTCTTACGAGGAAGAGTTGTTTTCTGGTAAGAAGAGTCACTATTGCGCTGCATTGCCATACATAGGACAAATAGAACTGGCGTCTGTTCCCAGCAAGTAAAGTGTATTGGACTGAAGAGGATCTACTTTTCTTGTCAGGTTCCTAAGCAGAATTGAACTAGATATGGCCGTGTGTGTAGGAAGCACAGATCTTTTGTTCTGAGCAAGCACATTGTTCGGACCCCATAGGAAACACAGTAGAGGAGAAGAGTGCTCTTTTCTCAAAAGCAGAGTGTGTTTCTTGTAAGGCGAGCTAGCGTTTGTTTCCCAGTCCTAAATGGAGTTGAATCACATGCAGTTTTTGGTCCTATGAGCAAGAGTTGCTTTCTGGAAAGGAAAGTCACTATTGAGCTCCCATTGCCATACACATTGCAAATAGCACGCGCATCTGTTCCCAGCAAGTACAGTGTATTAGACTGAAGAGGATCTACTGTTCTTTTCAGTTTCCTAAGCAGAGTTGAACTAAATATGGCCCGTGTGTGTAGGAAGCACAGTTCTTTTGTTCTGAGCAAGCTCACTGTTCTGGCCATAAAGGAAACACAGTAGAGTAGAAGAGTGCTCTTTTCTCAAAAGCAGAGTACGTTTCTTGTAAGGAGAGCTAGCTTTTATTTCCCAGTCCTAAATGGAGTTGAAATAAACATGCAGTTTCTGGTCCTACGAGCAAGAGTTGTTTTCTGGTTAGAAGAGTCACTATTGCGCTCCCCTTTGCCATACAAAGGGCAAATAGCACTGGCGTCTGTTCCCAGCATGTACAGTGTATTGGACTGAAGAGGATATACTGTTCTTGTCATGTTCCTAAGCAGAGTTGAACTATATATGGCCCGTGTGTGTAGGAAGCACAGTTTTTTTGTTCTCAGCAAGCTCACTGTTCTGGCCCTATAGGAAACACAGTAGAGTAGAAGAGTGCTCTTTCTTCAAAAGCAGAGTGTGTTTCTTGTAAGGCGAGCTAGCATTTGTTTCCCAGTCCTAAATGGAGTTGAAATACACATGCAGTTTCTGGTCATACAAGCAAGAGTTTTTTCTGGTATGGAAAGTCACTATTGTGCTCCCATTGCCATACACAGTGCAAATAGCACTCACGTCTGTTCCCAGCAATAACAGTGTATTGGGCTGAAGTAGAGCTACTGTTCTTGTCAGTTTCCTAAGCAGAGTTGAACTAGATATGGCCCTGTGTGTAGGAGGCACAGTTCTTTTGTTCTGAGCAACCTGACTGATCTGGCCCTAAAGTCAACACAGTAGAGTAGAAGAGTGCTCTTTTCTCAAAAGCAGAGTGTGTTTCTTGGAAGGCGAGCTAGCGTTTGTTTCCCAGTCGTAAATGGAGTTGAGTCACATGCAATTTCTGGTCCTACGTGCAAGAGTTGTTTTCTGGTAAGAAGAGTCACTATTGCACTCCGATTGTCATACACAGGGCAAATAGCACTCACATCTGTTCCCAGCATGTACAGTGTATTGGACTGAAGAGGAGCTACTGTTCTTGGCAGTTTCCTAAGCTGAGTTGAACTAGATATGGCCCTTGTGTGTAGGAAGCACAGTTCTTTTGTTCTGAGCAACCTGACTATTCTGGCCTAAAAGGAAACACAGTAGAGTAGAAGAGTGCTCTTTTCTCAAAAGCAGAGTGTGTTTCTTGTAAGGCGAGCTAGCATTTGTTTCCCAGTCCTAAATGGAGTTGAGTCACATACAGTTTCTGGTCCTATGAGCAAGAGTTGTTTTCTGGTAAGGAAAGTCACTATTGTGCTCCCATTGCCATACACAGTGCAAATAGCACTCGCGTCTGTTCCCAGGAAGTACAGTGTACTGGACTGAAGAGGATCTACTGTTCTTCTCAGTTTCCTAAGCAGAGTTGAAATAGATATGGCCCGTGTGTGTAGGAAGCACAGTTCTTTTGTTCTGAGCAACCTCACTGTTCGGACCCCGTAGGAAACACAGAAGAGTAGAAGAGTGCTCTTTTCTCAAAAGCAGAGTACGTTTCTTGTACGGCGAGCTCGTGTTTGTTTTTCAGTCCTAAGTGGAGTTGAATCACATGCAGTTTCTGGTACTACGAGCAAGAGTTGTTTTCTGGTAAGAAGAGTCACTATTGTGCTCCCATTGTCATACACAGGGCAAATAGCACTGGCGTCTGTTCCCAGCATGTACAGTGTATTGGACTGAAGAGGATCTTCTGTTTTTGTCAGGTTCCTAAGCAGAATTGAACTAGATATGGCCGTTTGTGTAGGAAGCACAGTTCTTTTGTTCTGAGCAAGCTCACTGTTTGGACCCACTAGGAAACACAGTAGAGTAGAAGAGTGCTCTTTTCTCAAAAGCAGAGTATGTTTCTTGTAAGGCGAGCTAGTGTTTGTTTCCCAGTCAGAAATGGAGTTGAATCCCATGCAGTTTCTGGTCCTACGAGCAAGAGTTGTTTTCTGGTAAGAAGAGTCACTATTGTGCTTCCATTGTCATACACAGTGCAAATAGCACTCGCATCTGTTCCCAGCAAGTATAGTGTATTGGACTGAAGAGGAGCTACTGTTCTTCTCAGTTTCCTAAGCACAGTTGAACTTGATATGGCTCGTGTGTGTAGGAAGCACAGTTGTTTTGTTCTGAGCAAGCTCACTGTTCGGACCCCATAGGAAACACAGTAGAGTAGAAGAGTGCTCTTTTCTCAAAAGCAGAGAGTGTTTCTTGTAAGGCGAGCTAGTGTTTGTTTCCCAGTCCTAAATGGAGTTGAATCACATGCAGTTTTTGGTCCTACAAGCAAGAGTTGTTTTCTGGTAAGGGAAATCACTATTGCGCTCCCTTTGCCATACACAGTGCAAATAGCACTCGCGTCTGTTCCCAGCAAGTACATTGTATTGGACTTAAGAGGAGCTACTGTTCTTGTTAGTTTCCTAAGCAGAGTTGAACTATATATGGCCCGTGTGTGTAGAAAGCACAGTTCTTTTGTTCTGAGCAAGCTCACTGTTCGGACCCCATAGGAAACACAGTAGAGTAGAAGAGTGCCCTTTTCTCAGAAGCAGAGTTTGTTTCTTGTAAGGTGAGCTAGGGTTTGTTTCCCAGTCCTAAATGGAGTTGAATTCCATGCAGATTCTGGTCCTACGAGCAAGAGTTGTTTTCTGGTAAGAAGAGTCACTATTGCGCTCCCATTGTCATACACAGGGCAAATAGCACTGGCGTCTGTTCCCAGCAAGTACACTGTATTGGACTGAGGAGGATCTACTGTTCTTGTCAGTTTCATAAGCACAGTTGAACTAGATATGGCCCTGTGTGTAGGAAGCACAGTTCTTTAGTTCTGAGCAACCTGACTGATCTGGCCCTAAAGTCAACACAGTAGAGTAGAAGAGTGCTCTTTTCTCAAAAGCAGAGTGTGTTTCTTGTAAGGCGACCTAGCGTTTGTTTCCCTCTCCTAAATGGAGTTGAATCACATGCAGTTTCTGGTTCTACGAGCAAGAGTTGTTTTCTGTTAAGAAGAGTCACTATTGCGCTCCCATTGTCATACACAGGGCAAATAGCACTGGCGTCTGTTCCCAGCATGTACAGTGTATTGGACTGAAGAGGAGCTACTGTTCTTGTCAGTTTCCTAAGCAGAGTTGAACTAGATATGGCCCTGTGTGTAGGAGGCACAGTTCTTTTGTTCTGAGCAACCTGACTGATCTGGCCCTAAAGTCAACACAGTAGAGTAGAAGAGTGCTCTTTTCTCAAAAGCAGAGTGTGTTTCTTGTAAGGCGAGCTAGCGTTTGTTTCCCAGTCGTAAATGGAGTTGAGTCACAGGCAGTTTCTGGTCCTACGAGCAAGAGTTGTTTTCTGGTTAGAAGAGTCACTATTGCGCTCCCTCTGCCATACACAGGGCAAATAGCACTGGCGTCTGTTCCCAGCATGTACAGTGTATTGGATTGAAGAGGATATACTGTTCTTGTCATGTTCCTAAGCAGAGTTGAACTAGATATGGCCCGTGTGTGTAGGAAGCACAGTATTTTTATTCTCAGCAAGCTCACTGTTCTGGCCCTATAGGAAACACAGTAGAGTAGAAGAGTGCTCTTTCCTCAAAAGCAGAGTGTGTTTCTTGTAAGGCGAGCTAGCATTTGTTTCCCAGTCCTAAATGGAGTTGAAATACACATGCAGTTTCTGGTCATACAAGCAAGAGTTTTTTCTGGTATGGAAAGTCACTATTGTGCTCCCATTGCCATACACAGTGCAAATAGCACTCACGTCTGTTCCCAGCAATAACAGTGTATTGGGCTGAAGTAGAGCTACTGTTCTTGTCAGTTTCCTAAGCAGAGTTGAACTAGATGTGACCCGTGTGTAGGAAGCACAGTTTTTGTTCTGAGCAAGCTCACTGTTTGGACCCCATAGGAAACACAGTAGAGTAGTTGTGGGCCCTATTCTCAAAAGCAGAGCGTGTTTCTTGTAAGGCGAGCTAGTGTTTGTTTCCCAGTCCTAAGTGGATTGAAACAAATGCAGTTTCAGGTCCTAAGAGCAAGAGTTCTTTTCTGGTAAGAAGTCACTATTGTGCATCCATTGCCGTACACAATGCAAATAGCACTCGCATCTGTTCCCAGCATGTACAGTGTATTGGACTGAAGAGGAGCTACTGTTCTCGTAAGTTTCCTAATCAGAGTTGAACTAGATATGGCCCGTGTGTGTAGGAAGCACAGTTCTTTTGTTCTGAGCAAGCTCACTGTTCGAACCCCATTAGAAACACAGTAGAGTAGAAGAGAGCCCTTTTCTCAAAAGCAGAGTGTGTTTCTTGTAAGGCGAGCTAGCATTTGTTTCCCAGTCCTAAATGGAGTTGAAATACACATGCAGTTTCTGGTCCTAAGAGCAAGAGTTGTTTTCTGGTTAGAATAGTCACTATTGCGCTCCTTTTGCCATACACAGTACAAATAGCCCTCGCGTCTGTTCCCAGCAAGTATAGTGTATTGGACTGAAGAGGAGCTACTGTTCTTGTCAGGTTCCTAAGCAGAGTTGAACTAAATATGGCCCATGTGTAGGATGCACAGTTCTTTTGTTCTGAGCAAGCTCACTGTTCGGACCCCATAGAAAACACAGTAGAGTAGAAGAGTGCTCTTTTCTCAAAAGCAGAGTGTGTTTCTTGTAGGGCTAGCTAGTGTTTGTTTCCCAGTCAGAAATGGAGTTGAATCCCATGCAGTTTCTGGTCCTACGAGCAAGAGTTGTTTTCTGGTAAGAAGAGTCACTATTGTGCTTCCATTGCATACACAGTGCAAATAGCACTCGCATCTGTTCCCAGCAAGTACAGTGTATTGGACTGAAGAGGAGCTACTGTTCTTGTCAGTTTCCTAAGCAGAGTTGAACTTGATATGGCTCGTGTGTGTAGGAAGCACAGTTGTTTTGTTCTGAGCAAGCTCACTGTTCGGACCCCATAGGAAACACAGTAGAGTAGAAGAGTGCTCTTTTCTCAAAAGCAGAGAGTGTTTCTTGTAAGGCGAGCTAGTGTTTGTTTCCCAGTCCTAAATGGAGTTGAATCACATGCAGTTTTTGTTCCTACGAGCAAGAGTTGTTTTCTGGTAAGGGAAATCACTATTGCGCTCACTTTGCCATACACAGTGCAAATAGCACTCGCGTCTGTTCCCAGCAAGTACATTGTATTGGACTGAAGAGGATCTACTGTTCTTGTCAGTTTCCTAAGCAGAATTGAAGTAGATATGGCCGTGTGTGTAGGAAGCACAGTTCTTTTTTTCTGAGCAAGCTCACTTTTCGGACCCCCATAGAAAACACAGTAGAGTAGAAGAGTGCCCTTTTCTCAAAAGCATAGTGTGTTTCTTGTAAGCCAAGCTAGTGTTTGTTTTCCTGTCCTACGTGGAGTTGAATCATATGCAGTTTGCGGTCCTACGAGCAAGAGTTGTTTTCTCGTAAGAAGCAGAATTGAACTAGATATGGCCGTGTGTGTTGGAAGCAGAGTTCTTTTTTTTCTGAGCAAGCTCACTATTCTGGCCCTATAGGAAACACAGTAGTGTAGAAGAGTGCTTTTTTCTCAAAAGCAGAGTGTGTTTCTTGTAAGGAGAGCTAGCGTTTGTTTCCCAGTCCTAAATGGAGTTGAAATACACATGCAGTTTCTGGTCCTACGAGCAAGAGTTGTTTTCTGGTTAGAATAGTCACTATTGCACTCCTTTTGCCATACACAGTACAAATAGCCCTTCGTCTGTTCCCAGCAAGTACAGTGTATTGGACTGAAGAGGAGCTACTGTTCTTGTCAGGTTCCTAAGCAGAGTTGAACTAGATATGGTCCGTGTGTGTAGGATGCACAGTTCTTTTGTTCTGAGCAAGCTCACTGTTCGGACCCCATAGGAAACACAGTAGAGTAGAAGAGTGCCCTTTTCTCAGAAGCAGAGTGGGTTTCTTGTGAGGCAAGTTAGCGTTTGTTTCCTAATCCAAAAAGGAGTTGAATCCCATGCAGTTTCTGGTCCTACGAGCAAGAGTTGTTTTCTGGTAAGAAGAGTCACTATTGGGCTCCCATTGTCATACACAGGGCAAACAGCACTGGTGTCTGTTCCCAGCAAGTACACTGTATTGGACTGAAGAGGATCTACTGTTCTTGTCAGTTTCCTAAGCAGAGTTGAACTAGATATGGCCATGTGTGTAGGAAGCACAGTTCTTTTGTTCTGAGCAAGCTCACTGTACTGGCCATAAAGGAAACACAGTAGAGATGAAGAGTGCTCTTTTATCAAAAGCAGAGTATGTTTCTTGTAAGGAGAGCTAACTTTTGTTTCCAAGTCCTAAATGGAGTTAATCCCATGCAGCTTCTGGTCCTACGAGCAAGAGAGTTTTCTGGTAAGAAGAGTAACTATTGTGCTCCCATTGCCATACACAGTGCAAATAGCACTCGCGTCTGTTCCCAGCAAGTACAGTGTATTGGATTGAAGAGGAGCTACTGTTCTTGTCAGTGTCCTAAGCACAGTTAAACTAGATATGAACCGTGTGTGTAGGAAGCACACTTTTTTTGTTCTGAGCAAGCTCACTATTCTGGCCCTATAGGAAACACAGTAGAGTAGAAGAGTGCTCTTTTCTCAAAAGCAGAGTGTGTTTTTTGTAAGGCGAGCTAGCGTTTGTTTCCCAGTCCTAAATGGAGTTGAATCACGTGCAGTTTTTTTTCCTACCAGCAAGAGTTGTTTTCTGGTAAGTAAAGTCACTATTGAGCTCCCATTGCCAAACATTGTGCAAATATGACTCGGGTCTCTTCCCATCAAGTACAGTGTATTGGACTGAAGAGGAGCTACTGTTCTTGTCAGTTTCCTAAGCAGCGTTGAACTAGATATGGCCCGTGTGTGTAGGATGCATAGTTCTTTTGTTCTGAGCAAGCTCACTATTCTGGCCCTAAAGGATACACAGTAGAGTAGAAGAGTGCTCTTTTCTCAAAAGCATAGTGTGTTTCTTGTAAGGCGAGCTAGCGTTTGTTTTCCATTCCTAAATGGAGTTGAATCACATGCAGTTTCTGGTCCTACGAGCAAGAGTTGTTTTCTGGTAAGAAGAGTCACTATTGCACTCCCATTGTCATACACAGGGCAAATAGCACTCACGTCTGTTCCCAGCAAGTACAGTGTATTGGACTGAAGAGGATCTACTGTTCTTGTCAGTTTCATAAGCAGAGTTGAGCTAGATATGGCCATGTGTGTAGGAAGCACAGTTCTTTTGTTCTGAGCAAGCTCACTGTTCTGGCCATAAAGGAAACACAGTAGAGTAGAAGAATGCTCTTTTGTCAAAAGCAGAGTACATTTCTTGTAAGGAGAGCTAGCTTTTGTTTCCCAGTCCTAAATGGAGTTGAAATACACATGCAGTTTCTGGTCCTAGGAGCAAGAGTTGTTTTCTGGTTAGAAGAGTAACTATTGTGCTCCCTTCGCCATACACAGGGCAAATAGCACTGGTGTCTGTTCCCAGCATGTCCAGTGTATTGGACTGAAGAGGATCTACTGTTCTTATCAGGTTCCTAAGCAGAGTTGAACTAGATATGGCCCGTGTGTATAGAAAGCACAGTTTTTTTGTTCTCAGCAAGCTCACTGTTCTGGCTTTATAGGAAACACAGTAGTGTAGAAGAGTGCTCTTTCCTCAAAAGCAGAGAGTGTTTCTAGTAAGGCGAGCTAGTGTTTGTTTCCCAGTCAGAAAGGGAGTTGAATCCCATGCAGTTTTTTGTCCTATGAGCAAGAGTTGTTTTCTGGTAAGAAGAGTCACTATTGCGCTCCCATTGTCATACACAGTGCAAATAGCACTCGCATCTGTTCCCAGCAAGTACAGTGTATTGGACTGAAGAGGAGCTACTGTTCTTGTCAGTTTCCTAAACAGACTTGAATTAGATATGGCTCGTGTGTGTAGGAAGCACAGTTGTTTTGTTCTGAGCAAGCTCACTGTTCTGACGCTAAAGGAAAAACAGTAGAGTAGAAGAGTGCTCCTTCCTCAAAAGCAGAGTGTGCTACTTGTAAGGCGAGCTAGCGTTTGTTTCCCAGTCGTAAATGGAGTTGAATCACATGCAGTTTTTGGTCCTATGAGAAAGAGTTGCTTTCTGGTAAGGAAAGTGACTATTGTGCTCCCATTGCCATACACAGTGCAAATAGCACGTGCATCTGTTACCAGCAAGTACAGTGTATTGGACTGAAGAGGAGCTACTGTTCCTGTCAGTTTCCTAAGCAGAGTTGAACTAGATATGGTCCGTGTGTGTAGGAAGCACAGTTCTTTTGTTCTGAGCAAGCTCACTGTTCGGACCCCATAGGAAACACAGTAGAGTAGAAGAGTGCCCTTTTCTCAGAAGCAGAGTTTTTTTCTTGTAAGGCGAGCTAGCGTTTGTTTCCCAATCCTAAATGGAGTTGAATTCCATGCAGATTCTGGTCCTATGAGCAAGAGTTTTTTTCTCATAAGAAGAGTCACTATTGCGCTCCCATTGTCATACACAAGGCAAATAGCACTGGCGTCTGTTCCCAGCAAGTACAGTGTATGGGATTGAGGAGGATCTACTGTTCTTGTCAGTTTCATAAGCAGAGTTGAACTAGATATGGCCGTGTGTGTAGGAAGCACAGTTCTTTTGTTCTGAGCAAGCTCACTATTCTGGCCCTAAAGGAAACACAGTAGAGTAGAAGATTGATCTTTTCTCAAAAGCATAGTGTGTTTCTTGTAAGGCGGGCTAGCGTTTGTTTCCCTCTCCTAAATGGAGTTGAATCACATGCAGTTTGCGGTCCTACCAGCAAGAGTTGTTTTCTGTTAAGAAGAGTCACTATTGCGCTCCCATTTTCATACACAGGGCAAATAGCACTGGCGTCTGTCCCAGCATGTACAGTGTATTGGACTGAAGAGGATCTACTGTTCTTGTCAGTTTCCTAAGCAGAATTGAAGTAGATATGGCCGTGTGTGTAGGAAGCACATTTCTTTTGTTCTGAGAAAGCTCACTGTTCGGACCCCATAGAAAACACATTAGATTAGAAGAGTGCCCTTTTTTCAGAAGCAGAGTGGGTTTCTTGTGAGGCTAGCTAGTGTTTGTTTCCCAATCCAAAATGGAGTTGAATCCCATGCAGTTTCTGGTCCTATGAGCAAGAGTTGTTTTCTGGTAAGAAGAGTCACTACTGCGCTCCCATTGTCATACACAGGGCAAACAGCACTGGCGTCTGTTCCCAGCAAGTACACTGTATTGGACTGAACAGGATCTACTGTTCTTGTCAGTTTCATAAGCAGAGTTGAACTAGATATGGCCATGTGTGTAGGAAGCACAGTTCTTTTGTTCTGAGCAAGCTCACTGTTCTTGCCATGAGGAATCACAGTAGAGTAGAAGAGTGTCCTTTTATCAAAAGCAGAGTATGTTTCTTGTAAGGAGAGCTAGCTTTTGTTTCCAAGGCCTAAATGGAGTTGAATCCCATGCAGCTTCTGGTCCTACGAGCAAGAGTTGTTTTCTGGTAAGAAGAGTAACTATTGTGCTCCCATTGCCATACACAGTGCAAATAGCACTCACGTCTCTCCCAGCAAGTACAGTGTATTGGACTGAAGAGGAGCTACTGTTCTTGTCAGGTTCCTAAGCAGAGTTGAACTAGATATGGCCCGTGTGTGTAGGAAGCACAGTTCTTTTGTTCTGATCAAGCTCACTGTTGTGGCCCTATAGGAAACACAGTAGAGTAGAAGAGTGCTCTTTTCTCAAAAGCAGAGTGTGTTTCTTGTAAGGAGAGCTAGTGTTTGTTTCCCAGTCCTAAATGGAGTTGAAATACAAATGCAGTTTCTGGTCCTACGAGCAAGAGTTGTTTTCTGGATAGAATAGTCTCTATTGCGCTCCTTTTGCCATACACAGTACAAATAGCCTTCGCGTCTGTTCCCAGCAAGTACAGTGTACTGGACTGAAAAGGAGCTACTGTTCTTGTCAGTTTCCTAAGCAGAGTTGAACTAGATATGGCCCGTGTGTGTAGGATGCACAGTTCTTTTGTTCTGAGCAAGCTCACTGTTCGGACCCCATAGAAAACACAGTAGAGCAGAAGAGTGCTCTTTTCTCAAAAGCAGAGTATGTTTCTTGTAAGGCGAGCTAGTGTTTGTTTCCCAGTCAGAAATGGAGTTGAATCCCATGCAGTTTCTAGTCCTATGAGCAAGAGTTTTTTTCTGGTAAGAAGAGTCACTATTGCGGTCCAATTGTCATACACATTGCAAATAGCACTGGCGTCTGTTCCCAGCATGTACAGTGTATTGGACTGAAGAGGATCTACTGTTCTTGTCAGTTTCCTAAGCACAATTGAACTGGATATGACCGTGTGTGTAGGAAGCACAGTTCTTTTGTTCTGAGCAAGCTCACTGTTCTGGCCATATAGGAAACACAGTAGAGTAGAAGAGTGATCTTCTCTCAAAAGCAGAGTGTGTTTCTTGTAATTGGAGCTAGCGTTTGTTTCCCAGTCCTAAATGGAGTTGAATCACATGCAGTTTTTGTTCCTAAGAGCAAGAGTTGTTTTCTGGTAAGAAGAGTCACTATTGCGCTCCCATTGTCATACACAGGGCAAATAGTACTGGCGTCTGTTCCCAGCATGTACAGTGTATTGGACTGAAGAGGATCTACTGTTCTTGTCATTTTCATAAGCAGAATTGAACTAGATATGGCCGTGTGTGTAGGAAGCACAGTTCTTTTGTTCTGATCAAGCTAACTGTTTTGGCCCCATAGGAAACACAGTATTTTAGAAGAGTGCTCTTTTCTCAAAAGCAGAGTGTGTTTCTTGTAAGGCGAGCTAGCATTTGTTTCCCAGTCCTAAATGGAGTTGAATCACATGCAGTTTTTGGTCCTATGAGCTGGAGTTGTTTTCTGGTAAGGAGAGTCACTTTTGCCCTACCATTGCCATACATAGTGCAAATAGCACTGACGTCTTTTACCCGCAAGTACAGTGTGTTGGACTGAAGATGAGCTACTGTTCTTGTCAGTTTCCTAAGCAGAGTTCAACTAGATTATGGCCCGTGTGTGTAGGAAGCACAGTTCTTTTGTTCAGAGCAAGCTCACTGTTTGGACCCCAAAGGACAAACAGAAGAGTAGAAGAGTGCTCTTTTCTCAAAAGCAGAGTGTGTTTCTTGTAAGGCGAGCTAGCATTTGTTTCGCAGTTCTAAATGGAGTTGAATCACATGCAGTTTCTGGTCCTACACGCAAGAGTTGCTTTCTGGTAAGAAGAGTCACTATTGCGCTCCCATTGTCATACACAATGCAAATAGCACTCGCGTCTGTTCCCATTAAGTACAGTGTATTGGACTGAAGAGGAGCTACTGTTCTTGTCAGTTTTAAGTAGAGTTGAACTAGAAATGGCCCGTGTGTGTAGGAAGCACAGTTGTTTTGTTCTGAGCAAGCTCACTGTTCGGATCACATAGGAAACACTGTAGAGTAGAAGAGTGGTTTTTTCTCAGAAGCAGAGTGTGTTTCTGGTAAGGCGAGCTAGTGTTTGTTTCGCAGTCCTATATGGAGTGGAATCACATGCAGCTTCTGGTCCTACGAGCAAGAGTTTTTTACTGGTAGGAAGAATCACTATTGAGCTCCCATTGTCATACACAGGGCAAATAGCACTGGCGTCTGTTCCCAGCAAGTACAGTGTATTGGACGGAAGAGGAGCCACTTTTCTTGTCAGTTTCCTAAGCAGAGATGAATTAGATATAGCCCTTGTGTGTAGGAAGCACAGTTCTTTTGTTCTGAGCAAGCTCACTATTCTGGCCCTATAGGAAACACAGTAGAGTAGAAGAGTGTTCTTTTCTCAAAAGCAGAGAGTGTTTCTTGTAAGACGAGCTAGCGTTTGTTTCCCATCCTAAATGGAGTTGAATCACATGCAGTTTCTGGTCCTATGAGCAAGAGTTGTTTTCTGGTAAGAAGAGTCACTATTGTGCTCCCATTGCCATATACAGTGCAAATAGCTCTCGTGTCTGTTCCCAGCAAGTACAGTTTATTGGACTGAAGAGGAGCTACTGTTCTTGTCAGTTTCCTAAGCAGAGTTGAACTAGATATGGCCCGTGTGTGTAGGAAGCACAGTTCTTTTGTTCAGAGCAAGCTCACTATTTGGACCCCAAAGGAAACACAGAGAGTAGAAGAGTGCTCTTTTCTCAAAAGCAGAGTGTGTTTCTTGTAAGGCGAGCTAGCATTTGTTTCGCAGTCCTAAATGCAGTTGAATCACATGCAGTTTCTGGTCCTATGAGCAAGAGTTGTTTTCTGGTAAGAAGAGTCACTATTGCGCTCCCATTGTCATACACAGGGCAAATAGCACTGGCGTCTGTTTGCAGCAAGTACAGTGTATCGGACTGAAGAGGAGCTACTGTTCTTGTCAGTTTCCTAAGCAGAATTGAACTAGATATGGCTGTGTGTGTAGGAAGCACAGTTCTTTTGTTCTGAGCAACCTCACTGTTCTGGCACTATAGGAAACACAGTAGAGTAGAAGAGTGATCTTTTCTCAAAAGCAGAGTGTGTTTCTTGTAAGGCGAACTAGTGTTTGTTTCCCAGTCCTAAATGGAGTTGAATGACAAGAAGTTTTTGGTCCTATGAGCAAGAGTTGTTTTCTGGTAAGGAAAGTCACTTTGTGCTCCCATTGCCATACACAGTGCAAATATCACTCGAGTCTGTTCCCATTAAGTACAGTGTATTGGACTGAAGAGGAGCTACTGTTCTTGTCAGTTTCCTAAGTAGAGTTGAACTAGATATGGCCCGTGTGTGTGAAGCACAGTTTTTTTGTTCTGAGCAAGCTTACTATTCGGACATCATAGGAAACACTGTAGAGTAGTAGAGTGCTCTTTTCTCAAAAGCAGAGTGTGTTTTTGTAAGGCGAGCTAGCATTTGTTTCGCAGTCATAAATGGAGTTGAATCACATGCAGTTTCTGGTCCTATGAGCAAGAGTTTTTTTCTGGTATGAAGAGTCACTATTGAACTCCCATTTCCATACACAGGGCAAATAGCGCTAGCCTCTGTTCCCAGCAAGTACAATGTATTGGACTGAAGACGAGCTACTCTTCTTGTCAGTTTCCTAAGCAGAGTTGAACTAGGTATAGCCCGTGTGTGTAGGAAGCACAGTTCTTTTGTTCTGAGCAAGCTCACTATTCTGGCCCTATAGGAAACACAGTAGAGAAGAAGAGTGCTCTTTTCTCAAAAGCAGAGTGTGTTTCCTGTAAGGCGAGCTAGCGTTTGTTTCCCGTACTAAATGGAGTTGAATCACATGCAGTTTCTGGTCCTAGGAGCAACAGTTGTTTTCTGGTAAGAAGAGTCACTATTGCGCTCCCATTGTTATACTCAGGGTAAATAGCACTGGCGTCTGTTCCCAGCAAGTACAGTGTATGGGACTGAAGATGATCTACTGTTCTTGTCAGTTTCCTAAGCAGAATTGAACTAGATATGACCATGTGTGTAGGAAACACAGTTCTTTTGTTCTGAGCAAGCTCACTGTTCTGGCCCTAAAAGAAACACAGTAGAGTAGAAGAGTGCTCTTTTCTAAAAAGCGGAGTGTGTTTCTTGTAAGGAGAGCTAGCTTTTGTTTCCAAGTCCTAAAAGGAGTTGAATCCCATGCAGTTTCTGGTACTACGAGCAAGAGTTGTTTTCTGATACGAAGAGTCACTATTGCGCTCCCATTGCCATACACAGTGCAAATAGCACTGGCATCTTTTTCCAGCAAGTACAGTGTATTGGACTGAAGAGGTGCTACTGTTCTTGTCTGTTTCCTAAGCAGAGTTGAACTAGATATTGCCCGTGTGTGTAGGAAGCACACTTCTTTTTTTCTGAGCAAGCTCACTGTTCGGATCCCATACGAAACACAGTAGAGTATAAGAGTGCTCTTTTCTCAAAAGAGGAGTGTGTTTATTTAATGCAATCTAGAGTTTGTTTCCCAGTTCTAAATAGAGTTGAATCACATGCAGTTTCTTGTCCTACAAGCAAGAATTATTTTCTGGTAAGGAAAGTCATTATTGCGCTCCCGTTGCCACACACAGTGCAAATAGCACTCACGTCTGTTCCCATCAAGTACTGTGTATTGGACTGAAGCGAAGCTACTGTTCTTGTCCGTTTCCTAAGCAGAATTGAACTAGATATGGCCCGTGTGTTTAGGAAGCACATCTTTTATTCTGAGCAAGCTCACTGTTTTGGCCCTATAGGAAACACAGTAGAGTAAAAGAGTGCTCTTTTCTCAAAAGCAGAGTGTGTTTCTTTTAAGGCGAGTTAGCGTTTGTTTCCTAGTCCTAAATGGAGTGGAATCACATGCAGTTTTTGGTCCTACGAGCTAGAGTTGTTTTCTGGTAAGGAAAGTCATTATTGCGCTCCCATTGCCAAACACAGTGCAAATAGCCCTCGCGTCTGTTCCAGCAAGTACAGTGTTTTGGACTGAAGAGGAGCTACTGTTCTTGTCAGTTTCTTAAGCAGAGTTGACCTAGATATGGCCCGTGTGTGTAGGAAGCACAGTTCTTTTGTTCTGAGCAAGCTCACTGTTCGGATCCAATAGGAAACACAGTAGAGTAGAAGAGTGCGCTTTTCTCAAAAGCAGTGTGTTTCTTAAAGGCGAGCTAGTGTTTGTTTCCCAGTCAGAAATGGAGTTGAATCCCATGCAGTTTCTTGTCCTACGAGCAAGACTTGTTTTCTGGTAAGAAGAGTCACGATTGCGCTCCCTTTGCCATACACATTGCAAATAGCACTCGCGACTGTTCCCAGAAAATACAGTTTATTGGACTGAAGAGGAGCTACTGTTCTTGTCAGTTACCCAAGCAGAGTTGAACTAGATATGGCTCATGTGTGTAGGAAGCACAGTTCTTTTGTTCTGAGCAAGCTCACTATTCTGGCCCTATAGGAAACACAGTAGAGTAGAAGAGTGCGCTTTTCTCAAAAGCAGTGTGTGTTTCTTATAAGGCGAGCTAGTGTTTGTTTTCCAGTCAGAAATGGAGTTGAATCCCATGCAGTTTCTTGTCCTACGAGCAAGAGTTGTTTTCTGTTAAGAAGAGTCACTATTGCGCTCCCATTGTCATACATATTACAAATAGCACTGGCGTCTGTTCAGAGCATGTACAGTGTATTGGACTGAAGAGGATCTACTGTTCTTGTCAGTTTCCTAAGCAGAATTGAACTAGATATGACTGTGTGTGTAGGAAGCACAGTTCTTTTGTTCTGAGCAAGCTCACTCATCTGGCCCTATATATAGTAGAGTAGAAGAGTGATCTTTTCTCAAAAGCAAAGTGTGTTTCCTGTAAGGCGAGCTAGCGTTTGTTTCCCAGTTCTAAATGGAGTTGAATCACATGCAGTTTTTGGTCCTACGAGCTACAGTTGTTTTCTGGTACGGAAAGTCACTATTGCGCTACCATTGCCATACATAGTGCAAATAGCACTGGCGTCTGTTCCCCGCAAGTACAGTGTGTTGGACTGAAGATGAGCTACTGTTCTTGTCAGTTTCCTAAGCAGAATTGAACTAGATGTGGCCCCTGTGTGTAGGAAGCACAGTTCTTTTGTTCTGAGCAAGCTCACTGTTCGGATCCCATAGGAAACACAGTAGTGTAGAAGAGTGCTCTTTTTCAAAAGCAGAGTGTGTTTCTTGTAAGGCGAGCTAGCGTTTGTTTTCCATTCCTAAATGGAGTTGAATCACATGCAGTTTCTGGTCCTACAAGCAAGAGTTGTTTTCTGGTAAGGAAAGTCACTATTGCGCTCTCATTGACATACACCATGCAAATAGCCCTCCGGTCTGTTCCCAGCATGTACAGTGTATTGGACTGAAGAGGAGCTACTGTTCTTCTCAGTTTCCTAAGCAGAGTTGAACTAGATATGGCCCGTGTGTGTAGGAAGCACAGTTCTTTTGTTCTGAGCAAGCTCACAGTTCGGACCCTATAGGTAACACAGTAGGGTAGAAAGGTGCTCTTTTCTCAAAAGCAGAGTGTGTTTCTTGTAAGGCTAGCTAGTGTTTGTTTCCCAGTGAGAAATGAAGTTGAATCCCATGCAGTTTCTGGTCCTACGAGCAAGAGTTGTTTTCTGGTAAGAAGAGTCACTATTGCGCTCTCATTGACATACACAGTGCAAATAGCACTCGCGTCTGCTCCTAGCAAGTACAGTGTATTGGACTGAAGAGGAGCTACTGTTCTTGTCAGTTTCCTAAGCAGAGTTGAACTAGATATGGCCCGTGTGTAGGAAGCACAGTTCTTTTGTTCTGAGCAAGCTCACTGTTCTGGCCCTTTAGGAAACACAGTAGAATAGAAGAATGCTCTTTTCTCAAAAGCAGAGTGTGTTTCTTGTAAGGCAAGCTAGCGTTTGTTTCCCAGTCCTAAATGGAGTTGAATCACATGGAGTTTCTGGTCCTATGAGTAAGAGTTTTTTTCTGTTAAGAAGAGTCACTATTACGCTCCCATTGTAACACACAGCGCAAATAGCACTGTCGTCTGTTCCCAGCATGTACAATGTATTGGACTGAAGAGGATCTACTGCTCTTGTCAGTTTCCAAAGCAGATTTGAACTAGATGTGGCCCGTTTGTGTAGGAACCACAGTTCTTTTGTTCTGAGCAAGCTCACTTTTCTGGCCCTATAGGAAACACAGTTGAGTAGAAGAGTGCTCTTTTCTCAAAAGCAGAGTGTGTTACTTGTAAGGCGAGCTAGCGTTTGTTTGCCAGTCCTAAATGGAGTTGAATCCCATGCAGTTTCTGGTCCTACGAGCAAGAGTTGTTTTCTGGTAAGAAGAGTCACTATTGCGCTCCCATTGTCATACACAGGGCAAATAGCACTGGCATCTGTTCCCAGCATGTACAGTGTGTTAGACTGAAGAGGATCTACTGTTCTTGTCAGTTTCCTAAGCAGAGTTGAACTAGATATGGCCCGTGTGTATAGGAAGCACAGTTCTTTTGTTCTGAGCAAGCTCACTGTTCTGGCCCTATAGGAAACACAGTAGAGTAGAAGAGTGCTCTTTTCTCAAAAGCAGAGTGTGTTTCTTGTAAGGCGAGCTAGCGTTTGTTTCGCAGTCCTAAATGGAGTTGAATCACATGCAGTTTCTGGTCCTACGAGCAAGAGTTGTTTTCTGGTAAAAAGAGTCACTATTGTGCTCCCATTTCCATACACAGTGCAAATAGCACTCGCGTCTGTTCCCAGCAAGTACAGTGTATTGTACAGTAGAGGAGCTACTGTTCTTGTCCGTTTCCTAAACAGAGTTGAACTAGATATAGCCCGTGTGTGTAGGAAGCACAGTTCTTTTGTTCTGAGCAAGCTCACTGTTCAGGCCCTTTAGGAAACACAGTAGAACAGAAGAGTGCTCTTTTCTCAAAAGCAGAGTGTGTTTCTTTTAAGGCAAGCTAGCGTTTGTTTCCCAGTCCTAAATGGAATTGAATTACATGCAGTTTCTGGTACTACGAGCAAGAGTTGTTTTCTGGTAAGGAAAGTCACTATGGTGCTCCCATTGCCATACACAGTGCAAATAGCACTGGCGTCTGCTCCCAGCAAGTACAGTGTATTGGACTGAAGAGGAGCTACTGTTCTTGTCAGTTTCCGAAGCAGATTTGAACTAGAAATGGCCCATGTGTGTAGGAAGCACAGTTCTTCTGTTCTGAGCAAGCTCACTGTTCGGACCCCATAGGAAACAACACAGTAGAGTAGAAGAGTGCTCTTTTCTCAAAAGCATAGTGTGTTCCTTGTAAGGCAAGCTAGCGTTTTTTCCCAGTCCTAAATGGAGTTGAATCCCATGCAGTTTCTGGTCCTACGAGCAAGAGTTGTTTTCTGGTAAGAAGAGTCACTATTGTGCTCCCATTGTCATACACAGGGCAAATAGCAAGGGCGTCTGTTCCCTGCATGTAAAGTATATTGGACTGAAGAGGATATACTCTTCTTGTCAGTTTCCTAAGCAGAGTTGAACTAGATATGGCCCGTGTGTGTAGGAAGCACAGTTCTTTTGTTCTGAGCAAGCTCACTGTTCTGGCCCTATAAGAAACACAATAGAGTAGAAGAGTGCTCTTTTCTCAAAAGCAGAGTGTGTTTCTTTTAAGGTGAGCTAAGGTTTGTTTCCCAGTCCTAAATGGAGTTGAATCACATGCAGTTTCTGGTCCTACAGGCAAGAGTTGTTTTCTGGTGGGAAGAGTCACTATTGAGCTCCCATTGTCATACACAGTGCAAATAGCTCTCGTGTCTGCTCCCAGCAAGTACATTGTATTAGACAGAAAAGGAGCTACTGTTCTTGTCAGTTTCCTATGCAGAGTTGAACTAGATATGGCCCGTGTGTTTAGGAAGCACAGTTCTTTTTTCTGAGCAAGCTCACGGTTCCGAGCCCATAGGAAACACAGTAGAGTAGAAGAGTGCTCTTTTCTCAAAAGCAGAGTGTGTTTCTTGTAAGGCGAGCTAGCGTTTGTTTCCCAGTCCTAAATGGAGTTGAATCACATGCAGTTTCTGGTCCTATGAGTAAGAGTTTTTTTCTGTTAAGAAGAGTCACTATTACGCTCCCATTGTCATACACAGCGCAAATAGCACTGTCGTCTGTTCCCAGCATGTACAATGTATTGGACTGAAGAGGATCTACTGTTCTTGTCAGTTTCCAAAGCAGAGTTGAACTAGATATGGCCCGTTTGTGTAGGAACCACAGTTCTTTTGTTCTGAGCAAGCACACTTTTCTGGCCCTGTAGGAAACACAGTAGAGTAGAAGAGTGCTCTTTTCTCAAAAGCAGAGTGTGTTTCTTGTAAGGCAAGCTAGCGTTTGTTTCCCAGTCCTAAATGGAGTTGAATCCCATGCAGTTTCTGGTCCTACGAGCAAGAGTGTTAGACTGAAGAGGATCTACTGTTCTTGTCAGTTTCCTAAGCAGAGTTGAATTAGATATGGCCCGTGTGTATAGGAAGCACAGTTCTTTTGTTCTGAGCAAGCTCACTGTTCTGGCCCTTTAGGAAACACAGTAGAGTAGAAGAATGCTCTTTTCTCAAAAGCAGAGTGTGTTTCTTGTAAGGGGAGCTAGCGTTTGTTTCCCAGTCCTACATGGAATTGAATCACATGCAGTTTCTGGTACTACAAGCAAGAGTTGCTTTCTGGTAAGGAAAGTCACTATGGTGCTCCCTTTGCCATACACAGTGCAAATAGCACTAGCGTCTGCTCCCAGCAAGTACAGTGTATTGGACTGAAGAGGAGCTACTGTTCTAGTCAGTTTCCGAAGCAGAGTTGAACTAGATATGGCCCATGTGTGTAGGAAGCACAGTTCTTTTGTTCTGAGCAACTCACTGTTCGGACCCCATAGGAAACACAGTAGAGTAGTCGAGTGCTCTTTTCTCAAAAGGAGAGTGTGTTTCTTTTAAGGCTAGCTAGTGTTTGTTTCCAAGTCAGAAACAGAGATGAATCACACGCAGTTTCTGGTCCTACGAGCAAGAGTTGTTTTCTGGTAAGAAGAGTCACTATTGCGCTCCCATTGCCATACACAGTGCAAATAGCACTCGCGTCTGCTCCCAGGAAGCACAGTGTATTGGACTGAAGAGGAGCTACTGTTCTTGTCAGTTTCCTTAGCAGAGTTGAACTAGATGTGGCACGTTTGTGTAGGAAACACAGTTCTTTTGTTCTGAGCAAGCTCACTGTTCTGACCCTATAGGAAACACTGTAGAGTAGAAGAGTGCTCTTTTCTCAAAAGCAGAGTGTGTTTCTTGTAAAGGAAGCTAGCGTTTGTTTCCCAGTTTTAAATGGAGTTGAATCACATGCAGTTTCTGGTCCTACGAGCAAGAGTTGTTTTCTGGTAAGGAAAGTCACTATTGCGCTCCCTTAGCAACACACAGTGCAAATAGCACTCGCGTATGTTCCCAGCAAGTACAGTGTATTGGAAAGAAGAGGATATACTGTTCTGTCATTTTTCTAAGCAGAGTGGAACTAGATATGACCCGTGTGTGTAGGAAGCACAGTTCTTTTTTCTGAGCAAGCTCACGGTTCCGAGCTCTTAGGAAACACAGTAGAGTAGAAGAGTGCTCTTTTCTCAAAAGCAGAATGTGTTTCTTGTAAGGCGAGCTAGCGTTTGTTTCCCAGTCCTAAATGGAGTTGAATCACATGCAGTTTCTGGTCCTATGAGTAAGAGTTTTTTTCTGTTAAGAAGAGTCACTATTACGCTCCCATTGTAATACACAGCGCAAATAGCACTGTCGACTGTTCCCAGCATGTACAATGTATTGGACTGAAGAGGATCTACTGTTCTTGTCAGTTTCCCAAGCAGAGTTGAACTAGATATGGCCCGTTTGTGTAGGAACCACAGTTCTTTTGTTCTGAGCAAGCTCACTTTTCTGGCCCTATAGGAAACACAGTAGAGTAGAAGAGTGCTCTTTTCTCAAAAGCAGAGTGTGTTACTTGTAAGGCGAGCTAGCGTTTGTTTGCCAGTCCTAAATGGAGTTGAATCCCATGCAGTTTCTGGTCCTACGAGCAAGAGTTGTTTTCTGGTAAGAAGAGTCACTATTGCGCTCCCATTGTCATACACAGGGCAAATAGCACTGGCATCTGTTCCCAGCATGTACAGTGTGTTAGACTGAAGAGGATCTACTGTTCTTGTCAGTTTCCTTAGCAGAGTTGAACTAGATATGGCCCGTGTGTATAGGAAGCACAGTTCTTTTGTTCTGAGCAAGCTCACTGTTCTGGCCCTATAGGAAACACAGTAGAGTAGAAGAGTGCTCTTTTCTCAAAAGCAGAGTGTGTTTCTTGTAAGGCGAGCTAGCGTTTGTTTCCCAGTCCTAAATGGAGTTGAATCACATGCAGTTTCTGGTCCTACGAGCAAGAGTTGTTTTCTGGTAAAAAGAGTCACTATTGCGCTCCCATTTCCATACACAGTGCAAATAGCACTCGCGTCTGTTCCCAGCAAGTACAGTGTATTGTACAGTAGAGGAGCTACTGTTCTTGTCAGTTTCCTAAACAGGGTTGAACTAGATATGGCCCGTGTGTGTAGGAAGCACAGTTCTTTTGTTCTGAGCAAGCTCACTGTTCTGGCCCTTTAGGAAACACAGTAGAGCAGAAGAGTGCTCTTTTCTCAAAAGCAGAGTGTGTTTCTTGTAAGGCAAGCTAGCGTTTGTTTCCCAGTCCTAAATGGAATTGAATCACATGCAGTTTCTGGTACTACGAGCAAGAGTTGTTTTCTGGTAAGGAAAGTCACTATGGTGCTCCCATTGCCATACACAGTGCAAATAGCACTCGCGTCTGCTTTCAGCAAGTACAGTGTATTGGACTGAAGAGGAGCTACTGTTCTTGTCAGTTTCCGAAGCAGATTTGAACTAGATATGGCCCATGTGTGTAGGAAGCACAGTTCTTTTGTTCTGAACAAGCTCACTGTTCGGACCCCATAGGAAACACAGTAGAGTAGAAGAGTGCTCTTTTCTCAAAAGCATAGTGTGTTTCGTGTAAGGCAAGCTAGCGTTTGTTTCCCAGTCCTAAGTGGAGTTGAATCCCATGCAGTTTCTGGTCCTACGAGCAAGAATTGTTTTCTGGTAGGAAGAGTCACTATTGTGCTCCCATTGTCATACACAGGGCAAATAGCTCGGGCGTCTGTTCCCAGCATATAAAGTGTATTGGACTGAAGAGGATCTACTCTTCTTGTCAGTTTCCTAAGCAGAGTTGAACTAGATATGGCCGTGTGTGTAGGAAGCACAGTTCTTTTGTTCTGAGCAAGCTCACTGTTCTGGCCCTATAAGAAACACAGTAGAGTAGAAGAGTGCTCTTTTCTCAAAAGCAGAGTGTGTTTCTTCTAAGGCGAGCTATGGTTTGTTTCCCAGTCCTAAATGGAGTTGAATCACATGCAGTTTCTGTTCCTACAGGCAAGAGTTGTTTTCTGGTGGGAAGAGTCACTATTGAGCTCCCATTGTCATACACAGTGCAAATAGCTCTCGCGTCTGCTCCCAGCATGTACATTGTATTAGACAGAAGAGGAGCTACTGTTCTTGTCAGTTTCCTAAGCAGAGTTGAACTAGATATGGCCCGTGTGTGTAGGAAGCACAGTTCTTTTGTTCTGAGCAAGCTCACTGTTCTGAACCTATAGGAAACACAGTAGAGTAGAAGAGTGCTCTTTTCTCAAAAGCAGAGTATGTTTCTTGTAAGGCTAGCTAGTGTTTGTTTCCCAGTGAGAAATGAAGTTGAATCGCATGCAGTTTCTGGTCCTACGAGCAAGAGTTGTTTTCTGGTAAGAAGAGTCACTATTGTGCTCCCATTGCCATACACAGTGCAAATAGCACTCACGTCTGCTCTTAGCAAGTACAGTGTATTGGACTGAAGAGGAGCTACTGTTCTTGTCAGTTTCCTAAACAGAGTTGAACTAGATATGGCCCGTGTGTGTAGGAAGCACAGTTCTTTTGTTCTGAGCAAGCTCACTGTTCTGGCCCTTTAGGAAACTCAGTAGCGTAGAAGAATGCTCTTTTCTCAAAAGCAGAGTGTGTTTCTTGTAAGGGGAGCTAGCGTTTGTTTTCCAGTCCTAAATGGAATTGAATCACATGCAGTTTCTGCTACTTTGAGCAACAGTTGTTTTCTGGTAAGGAAAGTCACTATGGTGCTTCCTTTGTCATACACAGTGCAAATAGCACTCGCGTCTGCTCCCAGCAAGTACAGTGTATTGGACTGATGAGGAGCTACTGTTCTTGTCAGTTTCCGAAGCAGAGTTGAACTAGATGTGGCCCGTTTGTGTAGGAAACACAGTTCTTTTGTTCTGAGCAAGCTCACTGTTCTGACCCTATAGGAAACACTGTAGAGTAGAAGAGTGCTCTTTTCTCAAAAGCAGAGTGTGTTTCTTGTAAAGGAAGCTAGCGTTTGTTTCCCAGTTTTAAATGGAGTTGAATCACATGCAGTTTCTGGTCCTACGAGCAAGAGTTGTTTTCTGGTAAGGAAAGTCACTATTGCGCTCCCTTAGCCACACACAGTGCAAATAGCACTCGCGTATGTTCCCAGCAAGTACAGTGTATTGGAAAGAAGAGGATATACTGTTCTGTCATTTTTCTAAGCAGAGTGGAACTAGATATGACCCGTGTGTGTAGGAAGCACAGTTCTTTTTTCTGAGCAAGCTCACGGTTCCGAGCCCATAGGAAACACAGTAGAGTAGAAGAGTGCTCTTTTCTGAAAAGCAGAATGTGTTTCTTGTAAGGCGAGCTAGCGTTTGTTTCCCAGTCCTAAATGGAGTTGAGTCACATGCAGTTTCTGGTCCTATGAGTAAGAGTTTTTTTCTGTTAAGAAGAGTCACTATTATGCTCCCATTGTAATACACAGCGCAAATAGCACTGTCGACTGTTCCCAGCATGTACAATGTATTGGACTGAAGAGGATCTACTGTTCTTGTCAGTTTCCAAAGCAGAGTTGAACTAGATATGGCCCGTTTGTGTAGGAACCACAGTTCTTTTGTTCTGAGCAAGCTCACTTTTCTGGCCCTATAGGAAACACAGTAGAGTAGAAGAGTGCTCTTTTCTCAAAAGCAGAGTGTGTTACTTGTAAGGCGAGCTAGCGTTTGTTTGCCAGTCCTAAATGGAGTTGAATCCCATGCAGTTTCTGGTCCTACGAGCAAGAGTTGTTTTCTGGTAAGAAGAGTCACTATTGCGCTCCCATTGTCATACACAGGGCAAATAGCACTGGCATCTGTTCCCAGCATGTACAGTGTGTTAGACTGAAGAGGATCTACTGTTCTTGTCAGTTTCCTTAGCAGAGTTGAACTAGATATGGCCCGTGTGTATAGGAAGCACAGTTCTTTTGTTCTGAGCAAGCTCACTGTTCTGGCCCTATAGGAAACACAGTAGAGTAGAAGAGTGCTCTTTTCTCAAAAGCAGAGTGTGTTTCTTGTAAGGCGAGCTAGCGTTTGTTTCCCAGTCCTAAATGGAGTTGAATCACATGCAGTTTCTGGTCCTACGAGCAAGAGTTGTTTTCTGGTAAAAAGAGTCACTATTGCGCTCCCATTTCCATACACAGTGCAAATAGCACTCGCGTCTGTTCCCAGCAAGTACAGTGTATTGTACAGTAGAGGAGCTACTGTTCTTGTCAGTTTCCTAAACAGGGTTGAACTAGATATGGCCCGTGTGTGTAGGAAGCACAGTTCTTTTGTTCTGAGCAAGCTCACTGTTCTGGCCCTTTAGGAAACACAGTAGAGCAGAAGAGTGCTCTTTTCTCAAAAGCAGAGTGTGTTTCTTGTAAGGCAAGCTAGCGTTTGTTTCCCAGTCCTAAATGGAATTGAATCACATGCAGTTTCTGGTACTACGAGCAAGAGTTGTTTTCTGGTAAGGAAAGTCACTATGGTGCTCCCATTGCCATACACAGTGCAAATAGCACTCGCGTCTGCTTTCAGCAAGTACAGTGTATTGGACTGAAGAGGAGCTACTGTTCTTGTCAGTTTCCGAAGCAGATTTGAACTAGATATGGCTCATGTGTGTAGGAAGCACAGTTCTTTTGTTCTGAACAAGCTCACTGTTCGGACCCCATAGGAAACACAGTAGAGTAGAAGAGTGCTCTTTTCTCAAAAGCATAGTGTGTTTCTTGTAAGGCAAGCTAGCGTTTGTTTCCCAGTCCTAAATGGAGTTGAATCCCATGGAGTTTCTGGTCCTACGAGCAAGAGTTGTTTTCTGGTAGGAAGAGTCACTATTGTGCTCCCATTGTCATACACAGGGCAAATAGCACGGGCGTCTGTTCCCAGCATATAAAGTGTATTGGACTGAAGAGGATCTACTCTTCTTGTCAGTTTCCTAAGCAGAGTTGAACTAGATATGGCCGTGTGTGTAGGAAGCGCAGTTCTTTTGTTCTGAGCAAGCTCACTGTTCTGGCCCTATAAGAAACACAGTAGAGTAGAAGAGTGCTCTTTTCTCAAAAGCAGAGTGTGTTTCTTCTAAGGCGAGCTATGGTTTGTTTCCCAGTCCTAAATGGAGTTGAATCACATGCAGTTTCTGTTCCTACAGGCAAGAGTTGTTTTCTGGTGGGAAGAGTCACTATTGAGCTCCCATTGTCACACACAGTGCAAATAGCTCTCGCGTCTGCTCCCAGCAAGTACATTGTATTAGACAGAAGAGGAGCTACTGTTCTTGTCAGTTTCTTAAGCAGAGTTGAACTAGATATGGCCCGTGTGTGTAGGAAGCACAGTTCTTTTGTTCTGAGCAAGCTCACACTTCTGGCTCTATAGGAAACACAGTTGAGTAGAAGAGTGCTCTTTTTTCAAATGCAGAGTGTGTTTCTTGTAAGGCGAGCTAGCGTTTGTTACCCAGTCCTAAATGGCGTTGAATCCCATGCAGCTTCTGGTCCTACGAGCAAGATTTTTTTTCCTGTAAGAAGAGTCACTATTGAGCTCCCATTGTCATACATAGGGCAAATAGCACTGGCGTCTGTTCCCAGCATGTACAGTGTATTGGACTGAAGAGGATCTACTGTTCTTGTCAGTTTCATGAGCAGAGTTGAACTAGATATGGCCCGTGTGTGTAGGAAGCACAGTTCTTTTGTTCTGAGCAAGCTCACTGTTCTGGCCCTATAGGAAACACAGTAGAGTAGAGGAGTGCTCTTTTCTCAAAAGCAGAGTGTGTTTCTTGTAGGGTGAGCTAGAGTTTGTTTCCCAGTCCTAAATGGATTTGAATCACATGCAGTTTCTGGTACTAGGAGCAAGAGTTGTTTTCTGGTAAGGAAAGTCACTATTGTGCTCCCTTTGCCATACAGTGTGCAAATAGCACTCGCGTCTGTTCCCAGCACGTACAGTGTATTGCACTGAAGAGGAGCTAATGTTCTTGTCAGTTTCCTAAGAAGAGTTGAACTAGATATGGTCCGTGTGTGTAGGAAGCACAGTTCTATTGTTCTGAGCAAGTTCACTGTTATGGCCCTATAGGAAACACAGTAGAGTAGAAGAGTGCTCTTTTCTCAAAAGCAGAGCGTGTTTCTTGTAAGGCTAGCTAGTGTTTGTTTCCCAGTCAGAAACGAAGTTGAATCCCATGCAGTTTCTGGTCCTACGAGCAAGAGTTGTTTTCTGGTAAGAAGAGTCACTATTGCGCTCCCCTTGCCATTCACAGTGCAAATAGCACTCGTGTCTGCTCCCAGCAAGTACAGTGTATTGGACTGAAGAGGAGATACTGTTCTTGTCAGTTTCCGAAGCAGAGTTGAACTACATATGGCCCGTGTGTGTAGGAAGCACAGTTCTTTTTTTCTGAGCAAGCTCACTGTTCGGACACCATAGGAAACACAGTAGAGTAGAAGAGTGCTCTTTTCTCAAAAGCAGAGTGTGTTTCTTGTAAGGCGAGCTAGCATTCGTTTCCCAGTCATAAATGAGGTTGAATCTCATGCAGTTTCTGGTCCTACGAGCAAGAGTTTTTTTCTGGTAAGAAGAGTCACAATTACGCTCCCATTGTCATACACAGGGCAAATAGCACGGGAGTCTGTTCCCAGCATGTACAGTGTATTGGACTGAGTAGGATCTACTGTTCTTGTCAGTTTCCTAAGCAGAGTTGAACTAGATATGGCCCATGTGTGTAGGAAGCACAGTTCTTTTGTTCTGAGCAAGATCACTGTTCGGACCCCATAGGAAACACTGTAGAGTAGGCGAGTGCTCTTTTCTTCAAAAGCAGAGTGTGTTTCTTGTAAGGCGAGCTAGCGTTTGTTTCCCAGTCCTAAAAGGAACTGAATCACATTCAGTTTCTGGTACTACAAGCAAGAGTTGTTTTCTGGTAAGGCAATTCACTATGGTGCTTCCTTTGCCATACACAGTGCAAATAGCACTCGCGTCTGTTCCCAGCAAGTACAGTGTATTGCACAGAAGAGGAGATAGTGTTCTTGTCAGTTTTCTAACCAGAGTTGAACTAGATATGGCCCGTGTGTGTAGGAAGCACAGTTCTTTTGTTCTGAGCAAGCTCACTGTTCGGACCCCATAGGAAACACAGTAGAGTAGAAGAGTGCTCTTTTCTCAAAAGCAGAGTGTGTTTCTTGTAAGGCAAGCTAGCATTTTTTCCCAGTCATAAATGGAGATGAATCCCATGCAGTTTCTGGTCCTACGAGCAAGAGTTGTTTTCTGGTAAGAAGAGTCACTATTGTGCTCCCATTGTCATACACAGGGCAAATAGCACGGGCGTCTGTTCCCAGCATGTACAGTGTATTGGACTGAAGAGGATCTACTCTTCTTGTCAGTTTCCTAAGCAGAGTTGAACTAGATATGGCCCGTGTGTGTAGGAAGCACAGTTCTTTTGTTCTGAGCAAGCTGACTGTTCTGGCCCTATAGGAAACACAGTAGAGTAGAAGAGAGCTCTTTTCTCAAAAGCAGAGTATGTTTCTTGTAAGGCTAGCTAGTGTTTGTTTCCCAGTGAGAAATGAAGTTGAATCCCATGCAGTTTCTGGTCCTACGAGCAAGAGTTGTTTTCTGGTAAGAAGAGTCACTATTGAGCTCCCAATGTCATATACAGTGCAAATAGCACTCGCTTCTGCTCCCAGCAAGTACAGTGTATTAGACTGAAGAGGAGCTACTGTTCCTGTCAGTTTCCTAAGCAGAGTTGAACTACATATGGCCCGTGTGTGTAGGAAGCACAGTTCTTTTGTTCTGAGCAAGCTCACTGTTCAGACCCCATAGGAAACACAGTAGAGTAGAAGAGTACTCTTTTCTCAAAAGCAGAGTGTATTTCTTTTAAGGCGAGCTAGCGTTTGTTTCCCAGTCCAAAGTGGAGTTGAATCACATGCAGTTTTTGGTCCTACGAGCAAGAGTTGTTTTCTGGTAAGGAAGTAACTAGTCTGCTCCTTTAGCCACACACAGTGCAAATAGCACTCGCGTCTGCTCCCAGCAAGTACAGTGTATTGGAAAGAAGAGGAGCTACTGTTCTTGTCAGTTTCCTAAGCAGAGTTGAACTAGATATGACACGTGTGTGTAGTAAGCACAGTTCTTTTTTTCTAAGCAAGCTCACTGTTCGGACCCCATAGGAAACACAGTAGAGTAGAAGAGTGCTCTTTTCTCAAAAGCAGAGTGTGTTTCTTTTAAGGCAAGCTAGCGTTCGTTTCAAAGTCTTAAATGGAGTTGAACCCCATGCAGTTTCTGGTCCTATGTGCAAGAGTTGTTTTCTTTTAAGAAGAGTCACTACTACACTCCCATTTTCATACACAGGGCAAATAGCAATGGCGTCTGTTCCCAGCATGTACAGTATATTGGACTGAAGAGGATCTACTGTTCTTGTCAGTTTCCTAAGCAGAGTTGAATTAGATATGACCCGTGTGTGTAGGAAGCAACGTTCTTTTGTTCTGAGCAAGCTCGCTGTTCGGACCACATAGGAAACACAGGAGAGTAGAAGAGTGCTCTTTTCTCAAAAGCAGAGTGTGTTTCTTGTAAGGCTAGCTAGTGTTTGTTTCCCAGTCAGAAACAGAGTTGAATCACATGCAGTTTCTGGTCCTACGAGCAAGAGTTGTTTTCTTGTAAGAAGAGTCACTACTGCGCTCCCATTGCCATACACAGGACAAATAGCACTGGCGTCTGTTCCCAGCAAGTACAGTGTATTGGACTGAAGAGGATCTACTGCTCTTGTCAGGTTCCTAAGCAGAATTGAACTAGATATGGCCGTGTGTGTAGGAAGGATATTTCTTTTGTTCTGAGCAAGCTCACTGTTCAGACTCCATAGGAAACACAGTAGAGTAGAAGAGTGCTCTTTTCTCAAAAGCAGAGTGTGTTTCTTGTAAGGCGAGCTAGCGTTTGTTTCCCTGTCCTAAATGGAGTTGATTCACATGCAGTTTCTGCTCCTAGGAATAAGAGTTGTTTTCTGGTAAGAAGAGTCACTATTGCGCTCCCATTGCCATACATTGTGCAAAGAGCACTCGCGTCTGTTCTCAGCAAGTACAGTTTATTGGACTGAGGAGAAGCTACTGTTCTTGTCAGGTTCCTAAGCAGAGATGAGGTAGATATGGCCCGTGAGTGTAGGAAGCACAGTTCTTTTGTTCTGAGCAAGCTCACTGTTCTGGTCCCATAGGAAACACAGTAGAGTAGAAGAATGCTCATTTCTCAAAAGCAGAGTGTGTTTCATGTAAGGCGAGCTAGTGTTTGTTTCCCAGTCCTAAATGGAGTTGAAACACATGCAGTTTCTGGTGCTTCGAGGAAGAGTTGTTTTCTGGTAAGAAGAGTCTCTATTGAGCTCCCATTGCCATACACAGTGCAAATAGCTCTAGCGTCTGTTCCCAGCAAGTACAGTGTATTGCACTGAAGAGGAGCTACTGTTCTTGTCAGTTTCCTAAGCAGAGTTGAACTAGATATGGCCCGTGGGTGTAGGAAGCACAGTTCTTTTGTTCTGAGCAAGCTCAGTGTTCAGACACCATAGGAAACACACTAGAGTAGAAGAGTACTCTTTTCTGAAAAGCAGAGTGTGTTTCTTGTAAGGCAAGCTAGCGTTTGTTTCCCAGTCCTAAATGGAGTTGAATCACATGCAGTTTCTAGTCCTATGATCAAGAGATGTTTTCTAGTAAGAAGAGTCACTATTGTGCTCCCAATACCATACACAGTACAAATAGCGCTCGCGTCTGTTCCCAGGAAGTACAGTGTATTGGACTGAAGAGGAGCTACTGTTCTTGTCAGTTTCCTAAGCAGAGTTGAACTAGATATGGCCCGTGTATGTAGGAAGCACAGCTCTTTTGCTCTGAGCAAGCTCACTGTTCGGACCACATAGGAAACACAGTGGAGTAGAAGAGTGCTCTTTTTTCAAAAGCAGAGGGTGTTTCTTGTAAGGCGAGCTAGTGTTTGTTTCCCAGTCCTACATGGAGTTGAATCTTATGCAGTTTATGTTCCTACGAGCAAGAGATGTTTTTGGGTAAGAAGAGTCACTATTGCGCTGCCATTTTCATACACTGGACACATAGCACTGGTGTCTGTTCCTAGCAAGTACAGTGTATTGGAATGAAGAGGAGCTAATCTTCTTGTCAGTTTCCTAAGCAGAGTTGAACTAGATATGGCCCGTGTGTGTAGGGAGCACAGTATTTTGTTCTGAGCAAGCTCACTTTTCTGGCCCTATAAGAAACACAGTAGAGTAGAAGAATGCTCATTTCTCAAAAGCAGAGTGTGTTTCTTGTAAGGAGAACTACTATTTGTTTCCCAGTCCTAAATAGAGTTGAATCACATGCAGTTTCTGGTCTTACGAGGAAGAGTTGTTTTCTGGTAGAAGAGTCACTATTGCGCTCCCATTGCCATACACAGTACAAATAGCACTTGCTTCTGTTCCCAGCAAGTACAGTGAATTGGACTGAAGAGGAGCTACTGTTCTTGTCAGTTTCCTAAGCAGAGTTGAACTAGATATGGCCCGTGTGTGTAGGAAGCACGGTTCTTTTTTCTGAGCAAGCTCACTGTTCTTGCCCTATAGGAAACACAGTAGAGCTGAAGAGTGCTCTTTTCTCAAAAGCAGAGTGTGTTTCTTGTAAAGTGAGGTAGTGTTTGTTTCTCAGTCCTACATGGAGCTGAATCCCATGCAGTTTCTGGTCCTACGAGCAAGAGTTGTTTTCTGGTAAGAAGAGTCACTACTGTGCTTCCATTGCCATACACTGTGCAAATAGCACTCGCGTCTGTTCCCAGAAAGAACAGTGAATTGGACTGAAGAGGAGCTACTGTTCTTGTCAGTTTCCTAAGCAGAGTTGAACTAGACATGGCCCCTGTGTGTAGGAAGCACAGTTCTTTTGTTCTGAGCAAGCTCACGGTTCTGGCCTTATAGGAAACACAGTAGAGTAGAGGAGTGTTCTTTTCTCAAAAGCAGAGTGTGTTTCTTGTAAGGCAAGCTAGCGTTTGTTTCCCAGTCCTAAATGGAGTTGAATCACATGCAGTTTCTGGTCCTACAAGCAAGAGTTGTTTTCTAGTAAGAAGAGTCACTATTGCGCTCCCATTTTCATACACCGGACAAATAGCACTGGTGTCTGTTCCTAGCAAGTACAGTGTATTGGACTGAAGAGGAACTACTGTTCTTGTCAGTTTCCTAAGCAGAGTTGAACTAGATATGGCCCGTGTGTGCAGGAAGCACAGTTCATTTTTCTGAGCAAGCTCACTTTTCTGGCCCTATAAGAAACACAGTAGAGTAGAAGATTGCTCATTTCTCAAAAGCAGAGTGTTTTTCTTGTAAGGCGAACTACTGTTTGTTTCCCAGTCCTAAATGGAGTTGAATCACATGCAGTTTCTGGTCCTTCGAGGAAGAGATGTTTTCTGGTAGAAGAGTCACTACTGTGCTCCCATTGCCATACAGAGTGCAAATAGCACTCGCATCTGTTCCCAGCAAGTACAATGTATTGGACTGAAGAGGAGCTACTCTTCTAGTCAGTTTCCTAAGCAGAGTGGAACTAGATATGGCCCGTGTGTGTAGGAAGCACAGTTCTTTTGTTCTGAGCAAGCTCACTGTTCTGGCCCTATAGGAAGCACAGTAGAGTAGAAGAGTGCTCTTTTCTCAAAAGCAGAGTGTGTTTCTTTTAAGGCGAGCTTGAGTTTGTTTCTCAGTCCTAAATAGATTTGAATCCCATGCAGTATTTGGTACTATGAGCAAGAGTTGTTTTCTGGTAAGGAAAGTCACTATTGCGCTCCCATTGCCATACACAGTGCAAATAGCACTCGCGTCTGTTCCCAGAAAGAACAGTGAATTGGACTGAAGAGGAGCTACTGTTCTTGTCAGTTTCCTAACCAGAGTTGAACTAGATATGGCCCGTGTAGGTAGGAAGCACAGTTCTTTTGTTCTGAGCAAGCTCACTGATCTGGCCCTATAGGAAACACAGTAGAGAAGAAGAATGCTCTTTCTCAAAAGAAGAGTGTGTTTCTTGTAAGGCAAGCTAGCGTTTGTTTCCCTGTCCTAAATGGAGTTGATTCACATGCAGTTTCTGCTCCTAGGAATAAGAGTTGTTTTCTAGTAAGAAGAGTCACTATTGCGCTCCCATTGCCATACATAGTGCAAAGAGCACTCGCGTCTGTTCTCAGCAAGTACAGTTTATTGGACTGAAGAGAAGCTACTGTTCTTGTCAGGTTCCTAATAGAGTTGAGGTAGATATGGCCCGTGAGTGTAGGAAGCACAGTTCTTTTGTTCTGAGCAAACTCACTGTTTTGGCCCTATAGGAAACACACTAAAGTAGAAGAGTGCTCTTTTGTCAGAAGCAGAGTGTGTTTCTTGTAAGGCGAGCTAGCGATTGTTTCCAAGTACTAAATAGAGTTGAATCCCATGCATTGCTGGTCCTACGAGCAAGAGTTGTTTTCTGGTAAGAAGAGTCACTATTGCGCTCTCATTGCCATACACAGTGCAAATAGTACTCGCGTCTGGTCCCAGCAAGAACAGTGAATTGGACTGAAGAGGAGCTACTGTTCTTGTCAGTTTCCTAAGCAGAGCTGAACTAGATATGGCCCCTGTATGTCCGAAGCACAGTTCTTTTGTTCTGAGCAAGCTCACTGTTCTGGCCGCAATGGAAACACAGTAGAGTAGAAGAATGCTCATTTCTCAAAAGCAGAGTGTGTTTCTTGTAAGGCGAGCTAGTGTTTGTTTCCCAGTCCTAAATGGAGTTGAATCACATGCAGTTTCTGGTCCTTCGAGGAAGTGTTGTTTTCTGGTAGAAAAGTTACTTTTGAGCTCCCTTTGCCATACACAGTGCAAATAGTACTGGCGTCTGTTCCCAGCAAGTACAGTGAATTGGACTGAAGACGATCTACTGTTCTTGTCAGTTTACTAACCAGAGTTGAACTAGATATGACCCGTGTATGTCGGAAGCACAGTTCTTTTGTTCTGAGCAAACTCACTGTTCTGGCTCTATATGAAACACAGTAGAGTAGAAGAGTGCTCTTTGTCAAAAGCAGAGTGTGTTTCTTGTAAGGCGAGCTAGCGATTGTTTCTCAGTCTTAAATAGAGTTGAATCCCATGCATTTCTGGTCCTACGAACAAGAGTGGTTTTCTGGTAAGAAGAGTCACTATTGCGCTCTCATTGCCGTACACAGTGCAAATAGAACTCGCGTCTGTTCCCAGCAAGAACAGTGTATTGCACTGAAGAGGAGCTACTGTTCTTTTCAGGTTCCTAAGCAGAGTTGAACTAGATATGGCCCGTGGGTGTAGGAAGCACAGTTCTTTTGTTCTCAGCAAGCTCAGTGTTCAGACACCATAGGAAACACACTAGAGTAGAAGAGTACTCTTTTCTGAAAAGCAGAGTGTGTTTCTTTTAAGGCAAGCTAGCGTTTGTTTCCCAGTCCTAAATGGAGTTGAATCACATGCAGTTTCTAGTCCTATGATCAAGAGTTGTTTTCTAGTAAGAAGAGTCACTATTGCGCTCCCATTGCCATACACAGTACAAATAGCACTCGGGTCTGTTCCCAGCAAGTACAGTGTATTGGACTGAAGAGGAGCTACTGTTCTTGTCAGTTTCCTAAGCAGAGTTGAACTAGATATGGCACGTGTGTGTAGGAAGTACAGCTCTTTTGCTCTGATCAAGCTCACTGTTCGGACTCGTAGGAAACACAGTAGAGTAGAAGAGTGCTCTTTTGTTAAAAGCAGTTTGTGTTTCTTATACGGCAAGCTAGTGTTTGTTTCCCAGTCCTGCAAGGACTTGAAACCCATGCAGTTTCTGGTCCTACGAGCAAGAGTTGTTTTCTGGTAAGAAGAGTCACTACTGCGCTCCCATTGCCATACACAGTGCAAATAGCACTGGCGTCTGTTCCAGCAAGTACACTGTATTGGACTGAAGAGGATCTACTGTTCTTGTCAGTTTCCTAAGTAGAGTTGAACTAGATATGGCCTGTGGGTGTAGGAAGCACAGTTCTTTTGTTCTGAGCAAGCTCACTGTTCTGGCCCAATAGGAAACACAGTAGAGTAGAAGAGTGCTCTTTTCTCAAAAGCAGAGTGTGTTTCTTGGAAGTCGAGCTAGCGTTTGTTTCCCAGTCCTAAATGGAGTTGACTCACATGCAGTTTTTTGTCCAACGAGCAAGAGTTGTTTTCTGGTAAGACAAGTCACTATTGTGCTCCAATTGCCATACACAGTGCAAATATCACTCGCTTCTGTTCCCCACAAGTACAGTGTATCGGACTGAAGAGGAGCTACTGTTCTTGTCAGTTTCCTAAGCAGAGTTGAACTAGATATGGCCCGTGTGTGTAGGAAGCACAGGTCTTATGTTCTGAGCAAGCCCACTGTTCTGGCCCTATAGGAAACACAGTAGAGTAGAAGAGTGCTCTTTTCTAAAAAGCAGAGTGTGTTTCTTGTAAAGCGAGCTAGAGTTTGTTTCCCAGTCCTAAATGGAGGTGAATCACATGCAGTTTCTGGTCCTACGAACAAGAGTTGTTTTCTCGTAAGGAAAGTCACTATTGCGCTCCCATTGCCCTACACAAGGCAAATAGCACTCGCGTCTTTTCCCAGCAAGTACAGTGTATTGGACTAAATAGGAGCTACTGTTCTTGTCAGTTTCCTAACCAGAGTTGAACTAGATGTGGTCCGTGTGTGTATTAAGCACAGTTTTTTTGTTCTGAGCAAGTTCACTGTTTGGACCCCATAGGAAACATAGTAGAGTAGAAGAGTGCTATTTTCTCTAAAGCAGAGTGTGTTTCTTGTAAGGCGAGCTAGCATTTGTTTCCCAGTCCTAAATGGACTGGAATCACATGCAGTTTCTAGTCCTATGAGCAAGAGTTGTTTTCTGGTAAGGAAGGTCACTATTGCACTCCCATTGCCATACACAGTGCAAATAGCACATGCGCCTATTGTCAGCAAGTACAGTGTATTGGACTGAAGAGGAGCTACTGTTCTTCTCAGTTTCCTAAGCAGAGTTGAACTAGATATGGCCCGTGTGTGTAGGAAGCACAGTTCTTTTGTTCTGAGCAAGCTCACTGTTCGGACCTCATAGGAAACACAGTAGAGTAGAAGAGTGCTCTTTAATCAAAAGCAGAGTGTATTTCATGGAAGGCGAGCTAGCATTTGTTTCCCAGTCCTAAATGGAGTTGAATCACATGCAGTTTCTGGTCCTACGAGCAAGAGCTGTTTTCTGGTAAGGAAAATCACTATTTTGCTCCCATTGCCATCCACAGTGCAAATAGCCCTCCCGTCTGTTCCCAGCAAGTACAGTGTATTGGACGGAAGAGGAGCTACTGTTCTTGTCAGTTTCCTAAGAAGAGTTGAAGTAGTTATGGCCCTGTGTTGGAAGCACAGTTCTTTTGTTCTGAGCAAGCTCACTGTTCTGGCCCTATAGGAAACACAGTAGAGTAGAAGAGTGCTCTTTTCTCTAAAGCAGAGTGTGTTTCTTGTAAGGCGAGCTAGCGTTTGTTTCCCAGTCCTAAATGGATTTGAATCACATGCTGTTTCTAGTCTTACGAGCAAGAGTTGTTTTATGGTAACAAAAGTCACTATTGCTCTGCCATTGCCATACACAGGACAAATAGCACTGGTGTCTGTTCCCAGCAAGTACAGTGTAATGGACTGAAGAGGATCTACTGTTCTTGTCAAGTTCCTAAGCAGAATTGAACTAGATATGGCCATGTGTGTAGGAAGCACAGTTTTTTTGTTCTGAGGAAGCTCACTGTTCGGAACACATAGGAAACACAGTAGAGTAGAAGGGTGCTCTTTTCTCTAAAGCAGAGTGTGTTTCTTGGAAGTCGAGCTAGCGTTTGTTTCCCAGTCCTAAATGGAGTTGAGTCACATGCAGTTTTTTGTCCTACAAGCAAGAGTTGTTTTCTGGTAAGACAAGTCACTATTGTGCTCCAATTGCCATACACAGTGCAAATAGCACTCCCGTCTGTTCCCTGAAAGTACAGTGTATTGGACTGACGAGGAACTAGTGTTCTTGTCAGTTTCCTAAGCAGAGTTGAACTAGATATGGCCCGTGTGTGTAGGAAGCACAGTTCTTTTGTTCTGAGCAAGCTCACTGTTCGGACCCCATAGGAAACACAGTAGAGAAGAAGAGTGCTCTTTTCACAAAAGCAGAGTGTGTTTCAGGTAAGGCGAGCTAGCATTTGTTTCCCAGTCCTAAGTGGAGTTGAATCACATGCAGTTTCTGGTCCTACGAGCAAGAGTTGTTTTCTGGTAAGGAAAGTCACTATTGCGCTCCCAATGCCATACATAGTGCAAATAGAACTCGGTCCGTTCCCAGCAAGTACAGTGCATCGGACTGAAGAGGAGCTACTGTTCTTGTCAGTTTCCTAAGCAGAGTTGAACTAGATATGGTCCGTGTGTAGGAAGCAAAGTTTTCTCTTCTGAGCAAGCTCACTGTTTGGACCCCATAGGAAACACAGTAGAGTAGAAGAGTGCTCTTTTCTCGAATGCAGAATGTGTTTCTTGTATGGCGAGCTATTGTTTGTTTCCGAGTCCTAAATGGAGTTGAATCACATGCAGTTTTGGGTCCTAAGAGCAAGAGTTGTTTTCTGATAAGAAGAGTCACTATTGCACTCCCATTGCCATACACAGTGCAAATATCACTCGCGTCTGTTCCCAGGAAGTACAGTGTATCGGACTAAAGAGGAGCTACTGTTCTTGTCAGTTTCCTAAGCAGAGTTGAACTAGATATGGCCATGTGTGTAGGAAGCACAGTTCTTTTGTTCTGAGCATTCTCACAGTTCTGGCCCTATAGGAAACACAGTAGAGTAGAAGAGTGCTCTTTTCTCTAAAGCAGAGTGTGTTTCTGTAAGGTGAGCTAGCTTTTGTTTCCCAGTCCTAAATGGAGTTGAATCACATGCAATTTCTGGTCCTACGAGCAAGAGTTGTTTTATGGTAAGAAGAGTCACTATTGTGCTGCCATTGCCATACACAGGACAAATAGCACTGGCGTCTGTTCCCAGCACGTACAGTGTATTGGACTGAAGAGGATCTACTGTTCTTGTCAGGTTCCTAAGCAGAATTGAACTGGATATGGCCATGTGTGTAGGAAGCACAGTTCTTTTGTTCTGAGCAAGCTCAATGTTCGGACACCATAGGAAACACAGTAGAGTAGAAGAGTGCTCTTTTCTCAAAAGCAGAGTGTGTTTTTGTAAGGCAAGCTAGCGTTTGTTTCCTACTCCTAAATGGAGTTGAATCACATGCAGTTTCTGGTCCTACGAGCAAGAGCTGTTTTCTGGTAAGGAAAGTCACTATTGTGCTCCCATTGCCCTACACAAGGCAAATAGCACTCGCGTCTTTTCCCAGCAAGTACAGTGTATTGGACTGAATAGGAGCTACTCTTCTTGTAAGTTTACTAAGCAGAGTTGAACTAGATATGGTCAGTGTGTGTAGGAAGCACAGTTCTTTTGTTCTGTGCAAGCTCACTATTTGGACCCCATAGGAAACACAGTAGAGTAGAAGAGTGCTCTTTTCTCAAAAGCAGAGTGTGTTTCTTGTAAAGCGATCTAGAGTTTGTTTCCCAGTCCTAAATGGAGTTGAATCACATGCAATTTCTGGTCCTACGAGCAAGAGTTGTTTTCTGGTAAGAAAAGTCACTATTGCGCTGTCATTGATATACACAGGACAAATAGCACTGGCGTCTGTTCGCAGCAAGTACAGTGTATTGGACTGAAGAGGATCTACTGTTCTTGTCAGGTTTCTAAGCAGACTTGAACTAGATATGGCCGTGTGTGTAGGAAGCACAGTTTTTTTGTTCTGAGCAAGCTCACTGTTCGGAACACATAGGAAACACAGTAGAGTAGAAGAGTGCTCTTTTCTCAAAAGCAGAGTGTGTTTCTTGGAAGTCGAGCTAGCGTTTGTTTCCCAGTCCTAAATGGAGTTGAGTCACATACAGTTTTTTGTCCAACGAGCAAGAGTTGTTTTCTGGTAAGACAAGTCACTATTGTGCTCCAATTGCCATACACAGTGCAAATATCACTCGCTTCTGTTCCCCACAAGTACAGTGTATCGGACTGAAGAGGAGCTACTGTTCTTGTCAGTTTCCTAAGCAGAGTTGAACTAGATATGGCCCGTGTGTGTAGGAAGCACAGGTCTTATGTTCTGAGCAAGCTCACTGTTCTGGCCCTTTAGGAAACACAGTAGAGTAGAAGAGTGCTCTTTTCTCAAAAGCAGAGTGTGTTTCTTGTAAAGCGAGCTAGAGTTTGTTTCCCAGTCCTAAATGGAGTTGAATCACATGCAGTTTCTGGTCCTACGAACAAGAGTTGTTTTCTGGTAAGGAAAGTCACTATTGCGCTCCCATTGCCCTACAAAAGGCAAATAGCACTCGCGTCTTTTCCCAGCAAGTACAGTGTATTTTACTGAATAGGAGCTACTGTTCTTGTCAGTTTCCTAAGCAGAGTTGAACTAGGTGTGGTCCGTGTGTGTATTAAGCACAGTTCTTTTGTTCTGAGCAAGCTCACTGTTTGGACCCCATAGGAAACACAGTAGAGTAGAAGAGTGCTCTTTTGTCTAAAGCAGAGTATGTTTCTTGTAAGGCAAGGTAGCGTTTGTTTCCCAGTCCTAAATGGAGTTGAATCACATGCAGTTTCTAGTCCTACGTGCAAGAGTTTTTTTATGGTAAGAAGAGTCACTATTGTGCTGCCATTGCCATACAAAGCACAAATAGCACTGGCGTAGATTCCCAGGAAATACAGTGTATTGGACTGAAGAGGATCTACTGTTCTTGTCAGGTTCCTAAGCAGAATTGAACTAGTTATGGCTCTCTGTGTAGGAAGCACAGTTCTTTTGTTCTCAGCAAACTCACTGTTCAGACCCAATAGGAAACACTGTAGAGTAGAAGAGTGCTCTTTTCTCAAAAGCAGAGTGTGTTTTTGGTAAGGCGAGCTAGCGTTTGTTTCCCAGTCCTCAATGGAGTTGAGTCACATGCAGTTTTTTGTCCTACGAGCAAGAGTTTTTCTGGTAAGATGAGTCACTATTGTGCTCCAATTGCCATACACAGTGCAAATAGCTCTCGCGTCTGTTCCCCGAAAGTACACTGTATTGGACTGAAGAGGAGCTACTGTTCTTGTCAGTTTCCTAAGCAGAGTTGAACTAGATATGGCCCGTGTGTGTGGGAAGCACAGTTCTTTTGTTCTGAGCAAGCTCACTGTTCGGACCCGATAGGAAACACAATAGAGTAGAAGAGTGCTCTTTTCTCAAATGCAGAGTGTGTTTCATGTAAGGCGAGCTAGCATTTGTTTCCCAGTCCTAAATGGAGTTGAATCACATGCAGTTTCTGGTCCTACGAGCAAGAGTTGTTTTCTGGTAAGAAGAGTCACTATTGCGTTGCCATTGCCATACACAGGACTCATAGCACTGGCGTCTGTTCCCAGCAAGTACAGTGTATTGGACTGTAGAGGATCTACTGTTCTTGTCAGGTTCCTAAGCAGAATTGAACTAGATATGGCCGTGTGTGTAGGAAGCAGAGTTCTTTTGTTCTGAGCAAGCTCACTTTTCGGGACACATAGGAAACACAGTAGAGTAGAAGAGTGCCCTTTTCTCTAAAGCAGAGTGTGTTTCTTGTAAGGCGAGCTACCGTTTGTTTCCCAGTCCTAAATGGAGTTGAATCACATGCAGTTTCTGGTCTTACGAGCAAGAGTTGTTTTATGGTATGGAAAGTCACTATTGCGCACCCATTGCCATACACATTGCAAATAGCACTCGCGTCTGTTCCCAGCAAGTACAGTGTATCGGACTGAAGAGCAGCTACTCTTCTTGTCAGTTTCCTAAGCAGAATTGAACTAGATCTGGCCCGTGTGTAGGAAGCACAGTTCTTTTGTTCTGAGCAAGCTCACTGTTCTGTCCCTATAGGAAACACAGTAGAGTAGAAGAGTGCTCTTTTCTCTAAATCAGAGTGTGTTTCTTGTAAGGTGAGCTAGCTTTTGTTTCCCAGTCCTAAATGGAGTTGAATCACATGCAGTTTCTGGTCCTATGAGCAAGAGTTGTTTTTCTGGTAAGAAGAGTCACTATTGCGCTGCAACTGCCATACACAGGACAAATAGCACTGGCATCTGTTCCCAGCAAGTACAGTGTATTGGACTGAAGAGGATCTAGTGTTCTTGTCAGTTTCCTTAGCAGAGTTGAACTAGATATGGCCCGTGTGTGTAGGAAGCACAGTTCTTTTGTTCTGAGCAAGCTCACTGTTCGGACCCCATAGGAAACACAGTAGAGTTGAAGAGTGCTCTTTCCTCAAAAGCAGACTGTGTTTCTTTTAAGGCGAGCTAGCATATGTTTCCCAGTCCTAAATGGAGTTGAGTCACATGCAGTTTTTTGTCCTACGTGCAAGAGTTGTTTTCTGGTAAGACGAGTCACTATTGTGCTCCAAATGCCATACACAGTGCAAATAGCACTCTTGTCTGTTCCCCGCAAGTACAGTGTATTGGACTGAAGAGGATCTACTGTTCTTGTCAGTTTCCTAAGCAGAGTTGAACTAGATATGGCCCGTGTGTGTAGGAAGCACAGTTCTTTTGTTCTGAGCAAGCTCACTGTTCGGACCCCATAGGAAGCACAGTAGAGTAGAAGAGTGCTCTTTTCTCAAAAGCAGAGTGTGTTTCATGTAAGGCGAGCTAGCATTTGTTTCCCAGTCCTAAATGGAGTTGAATCACATGCAGTTTCTGGTCCTACGAGCAAGAGTTGTTTTCTGGTAAGGAAAGTCACTATTGCGCTCCCATTGCCATACACAGTGCAAATAGCACTCGCGTCTGTTCCCAGCAAGTACAGTGTATCGGACGGAAGAGGAGCTACTGTTCTTGTCAGTTTCCTAAGCAGAGTTGAATTAGTTATGGCCCGTGTGTAGGAAGCACAGTTCTTTTGTTCTGAGCAAGCTCACTGTTCTGGCCCTATAGAAAACACAGTAGAGTAGAAGAGTGCTCTTTTCTCAAAAGCAGAGTGTGCTTCGTGTAAAGCGATCTAGAGTTTGTTTCCCAGTCCAAACTGGAGTGGAATCACATGCAGTTTCTGGTGCTACGAGCAAGAGTTGTTTTCTCGTAAGAAGAGTCACTATTGTGCTGTCATTGACATACACAGGACAAATACCACTGGCGTCTCTTCCCAGCAGAAACAGTGTATTGGACTGAAGAGGATCTAATGTTCTTGTCAGGTTCCTAAGCAGACTTGAACTAGATATGGCCGTGTGTGTAGGAAGCACAGTTTGTTTTTTCTGAGCAAGCTCACTGTTCGGAACACATAGGAAACACAGTAGAGTAGAAGAGTGCTCTTTTCTCAAAAGCAGAGTGTGTTTCTTGGAAGTCGAGCTAGCGTTTGTTTCCCAGTCCTAAATGGAGTTGACTCACATGCAGTTTTTTGTCCAACGAGCAAGAGTTGTTTTCTGGTAAGACAAGTCACTATTGTGCTCCAATTGCCATACACAGTGCAAATATCACTCGCTTCTGTTCCCCACAAGTACAGTGTATCGGACTGAAGAGGAGCTACTGTTCTTGTCAGTTTCCTAAGCAGAGTTGAACTAGATATGGCCCGTGTGTGTAGGAAGCAGAGTTCTTATGTTCTGAGCAAGCTCACTGTTCTGGCCCTATAGGAAACACAGTATAGTAGAAGAGTGCTCTTTTCTCAAAAGCAGAGTGTGTTTCTTGTAAAGCGAGCTAGACTTTGTTTCCCAGTCCTAAATGGAATTGAATCACATGCAGTTTCTGGTCCTACGAACAAGAGTTGTTTTCTGGTAAGGAAAGTCACTATTGCGCTCCCATTGCCCTACACAAGGCAAATAGCACTCGCGTCTTTTCCCAGCAAGTACAGTGTATTGGACGGAATAGGAGCTACTGTTCTTGTCAGTTTCCTAAGCAGAGTTGAACTAGATGTGGTCCGTGTGTGTATTAAGCACAGTTCTTTTGTTCTGAGCAAGCTCACTGTTTGGACCCCATAGGAAACACAGTAGAGTAGAAGAGTGCTATTTTCTCTAAAGCAGAGTGTGTTTCTTGTAAGGCGAGCTAGCATTTGTTTCCCAGTCCTAAATGGAGTGGACTCACATGCAGTTTCTAGTCCTACGAGCAAGAGTTGTTTTCTGGTAAGGAAAGTCACTATTGTGCTCCCATTGCCATACACAGTGCAAATAGCACATGCGTCTGTTCCCAGCAAGTACAGTGTATTGGACTGAAGAGGGGCTACTGTTCTTGTCAGTTTCCTAACAGAGTTGAAATAAATATGGTCCGTGTGTGTAGGAAGCACAGTTCTTTTGTTCTGAGCAAGCTCACTGTTTGAACCCCATAGTAAACACAGTAGAGTAGAAGAGTGCTCTTTTTCTAAAGCAGAGTGTGTTTCTTGTAAGGCGAGCTAGCGTTTGCTTCCCAGTCCTAAATGGAGTGGAATCACATGCAGTTTCTGGTCATACGAGCAAGAGTTGTTTTCTGGTAAGGAAAGTCACTATTGCGCTCCCATTGCCATACACAGTGCAAATAACACTCGCGTCTGTTCCCAGCAAGTACAGTGTATCGGACTGAAGAGGATCTACTGTTCTTGTCAGTTTCCTAAGCAGAGTTGAACTAGATATGGCCCGTGTGTAGGAAGCACAGTTCTTTTGTTCTGAGCAAGCTCACTGTATGGCCCCATAAGATACACAGTAGAGTAGAAGAGTGCTCTTTTCTCTAAAGCAGAGTGTGTTTCTTGTAAGGTGAGCTAGCTTTTGTTTCCCAGTCCTAAATGGAGTTGAATCACATGCAGTTTCTGGTCCTACAAGCAAGAGTTGGTTTATGGTAAGAAGAGTCACTATTGCGCTGCCATTGCCATACACAGGACAAATAGCACTGGCGTCTGTTCCAAGGAAGTACAGTGTATTGGACTGAAGAGGATCTACTGTTCTTGTCAGGTTCCTAAGCAGAATTGAACTAGTTATGGCCGTGTGTGTAGGAAGCACAGTTCTTTTGTTCTGAGCAAGCTCACTGTTCAGACCCAATAGGAAACACAGTAGAGTAGAAGAGTGCTCTTTTCTCAAAAGCAGAGTGTGTTTCTTGTAAGGCGAGCTAGCGTTTGTTTCCCAGTCCTAAATGGAGTTGAGTCACATGCAGTTTTCTGTCCTATGAGCAAGAGTTGTTTTCTGGTAAGACGAGTCACTATTGTGCTCCAATTGCCATACACAGTGCAAATAGCACTCGCGTCTGTTCCCCGAAAGTACAGTGTATTGGACTGAAGAGGAGCTACTGTTCTTCACAGTTTCCTAAGCAGAGTTGAACTAGATATGGCCCGTGTGTGTAGGAAGCACAGTTCTTTTGTTCTGAGCAAGCTCACTGTTTGGACCCCATAGGAAGCACAGTAGAGTAGAAGAGTGCTCTCTTCTCAAAAGCCGAGTGTGTTTCATGGAAGGCTAGCTAGCATTTGTATCCCAGTCCTAAATGGAGTTGAATCACATGCAGTTTCTGGTCCTATGAGCAAGAGTTGTTTTCTGGTAAGGGAAGTCACTATTGCGCTCCCATTGCCATACACAGTGCAAATATCACTCGCGTCTGTGCCCAGCAACTACAGTGTTTCGGACTGAAGAGGAGCTACTGTTCTTGTCAGTTTCCTAAGCAGAGTTGAACTAGTTATGGCCCGTGTGTAGGAAGCACAGTTCTTTTGTTCTGACCAAGTTCACTGTTCTGGCCATATAGGAAGCACAGTAGAGTAGAAGAGTGCTCTTTTCTCTAAAGCAGAGTATGTTTCTTGTAAGGCGAGCTAGTGTTTGTTTCCCAGTCCTAAATGGAGTTGAATCACATGGAGTTTCTAGTCCTACGTGCAAGAGTTGTTTTATGGTAAGAAGAGTCACTATTGCCCTGCCATTGCCATACACAGGACAAATAGCACTGGCGTCTGTTCCCAGCAATACAGTGTATTGGACTGAAGAGGATCTACTGTTCTTGTCAGGTTCCTAAGCAGAATTGAACTAGATATGGCCGTGTGTGTAGGAAGCACAGTTCTTTTGTTCTGAGCAAGCTCACTGTTCGGACACCATAGGAAACACAGTAGAGTAGAAGAGTGCTCTTTTCTCAAAAGCAGAGTGTGTTTCTTGTAAGGCGAGCTAGCATTTGTTTCCCAGTCCTAAATGGAGTTGAATCACATTCAGTTTCTGGTCCTAAGAGCAAGAGTTGTTTTGTGGTAAGGAAAGTCACTATTGCGCTCCCCTTGCCATACACAGTGCAAATAGCTCTCGCGTCTCTTCCCAGCAAGTACAGTGTATCGGGCTGAAGAGAAGCTACTGTTCTTGTCAGTTTCCTAAGCAGAGTTGAACATGATATGGCCCTTGTGTGTAGGAAGCACAGTTCTTATGTTCTGAGCAAGCTCACTCTTCTGGCCCTATAGGAAAAACAGTAGAGTAGAAGCGTGCTCTTTTCTCAAAAGCAGAGTGTGTTTTTGTAAGGCGAGCTAGCATTTGTTTCCTAGTTAAATGGAGTTGAATCACATGCAGTTTCTGGTCCTACGACCAAGAGTTTTTTTCTTGTAAAGAAAGTCACTATTGCGCTCCCATTGCCATACACAGCGCAAATAGCACTCGCGTCTGTTCCCAGCAAGTACAGTGTATCGGACTGAAGAGGAGCTACTGTTCTTGTCAGTTTCCTAAGCAGAGTTGAACTAGATATGGCACGTGTGTAGGAAGCACAGTTCTTTTGTTCTGAGCAAGCTCACTGTTCTGGCCCTACAGGAAACACAGTAGAGTAGAAGAGTGCTCTTTTCTCTAAAGCAGAGTGTGTTTCTTGTAAGGTGAGCTAGCGTTTTTTTCCCAGTCCTAAATGGAGTTGAATCACATGCAGTTTGTCGTCCTAGGAGCAAGAGTTGTTTTATGGTAAGAAGAGTCACTATTGCCCTGCCATTGCCATACACAGGACAAATAGCACTGGCGTCTGTTCCCAGCAATACAGTGTATTGGACTGAAGAGGATCTACTGTTCTTGTCAGGTTCCTAAGCAGAATTGAACTAGATATGGCCGTGTGTGTAGGAAGCACAGTTCTTTTGTTCTGAGCAAGCTCACTGTTCAGACACCATAGGAAACACAGTAGAGTAGAAGAGTGCTCTTTTCTCAAAAGCAGAGTGTGTTTCTTGTAAGGCGAGCTAGCATTTGTTTCCCAGTCCTAAATGGAGTTGAATCACATTCAGTTTCTGGTCCTAAGAGCAAGAGTTGTTTTGTGGTAAGGAAAGTCACTATTGCGCTCCCCTTGCCATACACAGTGCAAATAGCTCTCGCGTCTGTTCCCAGCAAGTACAGTGTATCGGGCTGAAGAGAAGCTACTGTTCTTGTCAGTTTCCTAAGCAGAGTTGAACATGATATGGCCCTTGTGTGTAGGAAGCACAGTTCTTATGTTCTGAGCAAGCTCACTCTTCTGGCCCTATAGGAAAAACAGTAGAGTAGAAGCGTGCTCTTTTCTCAAAAGCAGAGTGTGTTTTTGTAAGGCGAGCTAGCATTTGTTTCCTAGTTAAATGGAGTTGAATCACATGCAGTTTCTGGTCCTACGACCAAGAGTTTTTTTCTGGTAAAGAAAGTCACTATTGCGCTCCCATTGCCATACACAGCGCAAATAGCACTCGCGTCTGTTCCCAGCAAGTACAGTGTATCGGACTGAAGAGGAGCTACTGTTCTTGTCAGTTTCCTAAGCAGAGTTGAACTAGATATGGCACGTGTGTAGGAAGCACAGTTCTTTTGTTCTGAGCAAGCTCACTGTTCTGGCCCTACAGGAAACACAGTAGAGTAGAAGAGTGCTCTTTTCTCTAAAGCAGAGTGTGTTTCTTGTAAGGTGAGCTAGCGTTTTTTTCCCAGTCCTAAATGGAGTTGAATCACATGCAGTTTGTCGTCCTAGGAGCAAGAGTTGTTTTATGGTAAGAAGAGTCACTATTGCGCTGCCATTGCCATACACAGGACAAATAGCACTGGCGTCTGTTCCCAGGAAATACAGTGTATTGGACTGAATAGGAGCTACTGTTCTTGTCAGTATCCTAAGCAGAGTTGAACTAGATATGGTCCGTGTGTGTAGGAAGCACAGTTCTTTTGTTCTGAGCAAGCTCACTGTTTGGACCCCATAGGAAACACAGTAGAGTAGAAGAGTGCTCCTTTCTCTAAAGCAGAGTGTGTTTCTTATAAGGAGAGCTAGCATTTGTTTCCCAGTCCTAAATGGAGTTGAATCACATGCAGTTTCTGGACCTATGAGCAAGAGTTTTTTTCTGGTAAGGAAAGTCACTATTGTGCTCCCTTTGCCATACACACTGCAAATCGCACATGCGTCTGTTCCCAGCAAGTACAGTGTATTGGACTGAAGAGGAGCTACTGTTCTTGTCAGTTTCCTAAGCAGAATTGAACTAGATATGGCCGTGTGTGTAGGAAGCACAGTTCTTTTGTTCTGAGCAAGCTCACTGTTCGGACCCTATAGGAAACACAGTAGAGTAGAAGAGTGCTCTTTTCTCAAAAGCAGAGTGTGCTTCTTGTAAGGCGAGCTAGCGTTTGTTTCCCAGTCCTAAATGGAGTTGAGTCACATGCAGTTTTCTGTCCTATCAGCAAGAGTTGTTTTCTGGTAAGACGAGTCACTATTGTGCTCCAATTGCCATACACAGTGCAAATAGCACTCGCGTCTGTTCCCTGAAAGTACAGTGTATTGGACTGAAGAGGAGCTACTGTTCTTCACAGTTTCCTAAGCAGAGTTGAACTAGATATGGTTCGTGTGTAGGAAGCACAGTTCTTTGTTCTGAGCATTCTCACTGTTCTGGCCCTATAGGAAACACAGTAGAGTAGAAGAGTGCTCTTTTCTCTAAAGCAGAGTGTGTTTCTGTAAGGTGAGCTAGCTTTTGTTTCCCAGTCCTAAATGGAGTTGAATCACATGCAGTTTCTGGTCCTACGAGCAACTGTTGTTTTATGGTAAGAAGAGTCACTATTGTGCTGCCATTGCCATACACAGGACAAATAGCACTGGCGTCTGTTCCCAGCACGTACAGTGTATTGGACTGAAGAGGATCTACTGTTCTTGTCAGGTTCCTAAGCAGAATTGAACTAGATATGGCCATGTGTGTAGGAAGCACAGTTCTTTTGTTCTGAGCAAGCTCAATTTTCAGACACCATTGGAAACACAGTAGAGTAGAAGAGTGCTCTTTTCTCAAAAGCAGAGTGTGTTTTTGTAAGGCGAGCTAGCGTTTGTTTCCTACTCCTAAATGGAGTTGAATCACATGCAGTTTCTGGTCCTACGAGCAAGAGTTGTTTTCTGGTAAGGAAAGTCACTATTGCGCTCCCATTGCCCTACACAAGGCAAATAGCACTCGCGTCTTTTCCCAGCAAGTACAGTGTATTGGACTGAATAGGAGCTACTGTTCTTGTCAGTTTCCTAAGCAGAGTTGAAATAGATATGGTCCGTGTGTGTAGGAAGCACAGTTATTTTGTTCTGAGCAAGCTCACTGTTTGGACCCCATAGGAAACACAGTAGAGTAGAAGAGTGCTCTTTTCTCTAAAGCAGAGTTTGTTTTTGTAAGGCGAGCTAGCATTTGTTTCCCAGTCCTAAATGGAGTGGAATCACATGCAGTTTCTGGTCCTACGAGCAAGAGTTGTTTTCTGGTAAGGAAAGTCACTATTGTGCTCCCATTGCCATACACAGTGCAAATAGCCCTCCCGTCTGTTCCCAGCAAGTACAGTGTATTGGCCTGAAGAGGAGCTACTGTTCTTCTCAGTTTCCTAAGCAGAGTTGAACTAGATATGGTCCGTGTGTGTAGGAAGCACAGTTCTTTTTTTCTGAGCAAGCTCACTGTTCTGGCCCTATAGGAAACACAGTAGAGTAGAAAAGTGCTCTTTTCTCAAAAGCAGAGTGTGTTTCTTGTAAAGCGAGCTAGAGTTTGTTTCCCAGTCCTAAATGGACTTGAATCACATGCAGTTTCTGGTCCTACGAGCAAGAGTTGTTTTCTCGTAAGAAGAGTCACTATTGTGCTGTCATTGACATACACAGGACAAATACCACTGGCGTCTCTTCCCAGCAAGTACAGTGTATTGGACTGAAGAGGATCTAATGTTCTTGTCAGGTTCCTAAGCAGACTTGAACTAGATATGGCCGTGTGTGTAGGAAGCACAGTTTGTTTTTTCTGAGCAAGCTCACTGTTCGGAACACATAGGAAACACAGTAGAGTAGAAGAGTGCTCTTTTCTCAAAAGCAGAGTGTGTTTCTTGGAAGTCGAGCTAGCGTTTGTTTCCCAGTCCTAAATGGAGTTGACTCACATGCAGTTTTTTGTCCAACGAGCAAGAGTTGTTTTCTGGTAAGACAAGTCACTATTGTGCTCCAATTGCCATACACAGTGCAAATATCACTCGCTTCTGTTCCCCACAAGTACAGTGTATCGGACTGAAGAGGAGCTACTGTTCTTGTCAGTTTCCTAAGCAGAGTTGAACTAGATATGGCCCGTGTGTGTAGGAAGCACAGTTCTTTTGTTCTGAGCAAGCTCACTGTTTGGACCCCATAGGAAGCACAGTAGAGTAGAAGAGTGCTCTCTTCTCAAAAGCAGAGTGTGTTTCATGGAAGGCTAGCTAGCATTTGTATCCCAGTCCTAATTGGAGTTGAATCACATGCAGTTTCTGGTCCTATGAGCAAGAGTTGTTTTCTGGTAAGGGAAGTCACTATTGCGCTCCCATTGCCATACACAGTGCAAATATCACTCGCGTCTGTGCCCAGCAAGTACAGTGTTTCGGACTGAAGAGGAGCTACTGTTCTTGTCAGTTTCCTAAGCAGAGTTGAACTAGTTATGGCCCGTGTGTAGGAAGCACAGTTCTTTTGTTCTGACCAAGTTCACTGTTCTGGCCATATAGGAAGCACAGTAGAGTAGAAGAGTGCTCTTTTCTCTAAAGCAGAGTATGTTTCTTGTAAGGCGAGCTAGCGTTTGTTTCCCAGTCCTAAATGGAGTTGAATCACATGGAGTTTCTAGTCCTACGTGCAAGAGTTGTTTTATGGTAAGAAGAGTCACTATTGCCCTGCCATTGCCATACACAGGACAAATAGCACTGGTGTCTGTTCCCAGCAATACAGTGTATTGGACTGAAGAGGATCTACTGTTCTTGTCAGGTTCCTAAGCAGAATTGAACTAGATATGGCCGTGTGTGTAGGAAGCACAGTTCTTTTGTTCTGAGCAAGCTCACTGTTCGGACACCATAGGAAACACAGTAGAGTAGAAGAGTGCTCTTTTCTCAAAAGCAGAGTGTGTTTCTTGTAAGGCGAGCTAGCATTTGTTTCCCAGTCCTAAATGGAGTTGAATCACATTCAGTTTCTGGTCCTAAGAGCAAGAGTTGTTTTGTGGTAAGGAAAGTCACTATTGCGCTCCCCTTGCCATACACAGTGCAAATAGCTCTCGCGTCTGTTCCCAGCAAGTACAGTGTATCGGGCTGAAGAGAAGCTACTGTTCTTGTCAGTTTCCTAAGCAGAGTTGAACATGATATGGCCCTTGTGTGTAGGAAGCACAGTTCTTATGTTCTGAGCAAGCTCACTCTTCTGGCCCTATAGGAAAAACAGTAGAGTAGAAGCGTGCTCTTTTCTCAAAAGCAGAGTGTGTTTTTGTAAGGCGAGCTAGCATTTGTTTCCTAGTTAAATGGAGTTGAATCACATGCAGTTTCTGGTCCTACGACCAAGAGTTTTTTTCTGGAAAAGAAAGTCACTATTGCGCTCCCATTGCCATACACAGCGCAAATAGCACTCGCGTCTGTTCCCAGCAAGTACAGTGTATCGGACTGAAGAGGAGCTACTGTTCTTGTCAGTTTCCTAAGCAGAGTTGAACTAGATATGGCAAGTGTGTAGGAAGCACAGTTCTTTTGTTCTGAGCAAGCTCACTGTTCTGGCCCTACAGGAAACACAGTAGAGTAGAAGAGTGCTCTTTTCTCTAAAGCAGAGTGTGTTTCTTGTAAGGTGAGCTAGCGTTTTTTTCCCAGTCCTAAATGGAGTTGAATCACATGCAGTTTGTCATCCTAGGAGCAAGAGTTGTTTTATGGTAAGAAGAGTCACTATTGCGCTGCCATTGCCATACACAGGACAAATAGCACTGGCGTCTGTTCCCAGGAAATACAGTGTATTGGACTGAATAGGAGCTACTGTTCTAGTCAGTATCCTAAGCAGAGTTGAACTAGATATGGTCCGTGTGTGTAGGAAGCACAGTTCTTTTGTTCTGAGCAAGCTCACTGTTCGGACCCGATAAGAAACACAATAGAGTAGAAGTGTGCTCTTTTCTCAAATGCAGAGTGTGTTTCATGTAAGGCGAGCTAGCATTTGTTTCCCAGTCCTAAATGGAGTTGAATCACATGCAGTTTCTGGTCCTACGAGCAAGAGTTGTTTTCTGGTAAGAAGAGTCACTATTGCGTTGCCATTGCCATACACAGGACTCATAGCACTGGCGTCTGTTCCCAGCAAGTACAGTGTATTGGACTGTAGAGGATCTATTGTTCTTGTCAGGTTCCTAAGCAGAATTGAACTAGATATGGCCGTGTGTGTAGGAAGCAGAGTTCTTTTGTTCTGAGCAAGCTCACTTTTCGGGACACATAGGAAACACAGTAGAGTAGAAGAGTGCCCTTTTCTCTAAAGCAGAGTGTGTTTCTTGTAAGGCGAGCTACCGTTTGTTTCCCAGTCCTAAATGGAGTTGAATCACATGCAGTTTCTGGTCTTACGAGCAAGAGTTGTTTTATGGTATGGAAAGTCACTATTGCGCACCCATTGCCATACACATTGCAAATAGCACTCGCGTCTGTTCCCAGCAAGTACAGTGTATCGGACTGAAGAGCAGCTACTCTTCTTGTCAGTTTCCTAAGCAGAATTGAACTAGATCTGGCCCGTGTGTAGGAAGCACAGTTCTTTTGTTCTGAGCAAGCTCACTGTTCTGTCCCTATAGGAAACACAGTAGAGTAGAAGAGTGCTCTTTTCTCTAAATCAGAGTGTGTTTCTTGTAAGGTGAGCTAGCTTTTGTTTCCCAGTCCTAAATGGAGTTGAATCACATGCAGTTTCTGGTCCTATGAGCAAGAGTTGTTTTTCTGGTAAGAAGAGTCACTATTGCGCTGCAACTGCCATACCCAGGACAAATAGCACTGGCATCTGTTCCCAGCAAGTACAGTGTATTGGACTGAAGAGGATCTAGTGTTCTTGTCAGTTTCCTTAGCAGAGTTGAACTAGATATGGCCCGTGTGTGTAGGAAGCACAGTTCTTTTGTTCTGAGCAAGCTCACTGTTCGGACCCCATAGGAAACACAGTAGAGTTGAAGAGTGCTCTTTCCTCAAAAGCAGACTGTGTTTCTTTTAAGGCGAGCTAGCATATGTTTCCCAGTCCTAAATGGAGTTGAGTCACATGCAGTTTTTTGTCCTACGTGCAAGAGTTGTTTTCTGGTAAGACGAGTCACTATTGTGCTCCAAATGCCATACACAGTGCAAATAGCACTCTTGTCTGTTCCCCGCAAGTACAGTGTATTGGACTGAAGAGGATCTACTGTTCTTGTCAGTTTCCTAAGCAGAGTTGAACTAGATATGGCCCGTGTGTGTAGGAAGCACAGTTCTTTTGTTCTGAGCAAGCTCACTGTTCGGACCCCATAGGAAGCACAGTAGAGTAGAAGAGTGCTCTTTTCTCAAAAGCAGAGTGTGTTTCATGTAAGGCGAGCTAGCATTTGTTTCCCAGTCCTAAATGGAGTTGAATCACATGCAGTTTCTGGTCCTACGAGCAAGAGTTGTTTTCTGGTAAGGAAAGTCACTATTGCGCTCCCATTGCCATACACAGTGCAAATAGCACTCGCGTCTGTTCCCAGCAAGTACAGTGTATCGGACGGAAGAGGAGCTACTGTTCTTGTCAGTTTCCTAAGCAGAGTTGAATTAGTTATGGCCCGTGTGTAGGAAGCACAGTTCTTTTGTTCTGAGCAAGCTCACTGTTCTGGCCCTATAGAAAACACAGTAGAGTAGAAGAGTGCTCTTTTCTCAAAAGCAGAGTGTGCTTCTTGTAAGGCGAGCTAGCGTTTGTTTCCCAGTCCTAAATGGAGTTGAGTCACATGCAGTTTTCTGTCCTATCAGCAAGAGTTGTTTTCTGGTAAGACGAGTCACTATTGTGCTCCAATTGCCATACACAGTGCAAATAGCACTCGCGTCTGTTCCCTGAAAGTACAGTGTATTGGACTGAAGAGGAGCTACTGTTCTTCACAGTTTCCTAAGCAGAGTTGAACTAGATATGGTTCGTGTGTAGGAAGCACAGTTCTTTGTTCTGAGCATTCTCACTGTTCTGGCCCTATAGGAAACACAGTAGAGTAGAAGAGTGCTCTTTTCTCTAAAGCAGAGTGTGTTTCTGTAAGGTGAGCTAGCTTTTGTTTCCCAGTCCTAAATGGAGTTGAATCACATGCAGTTTCTGGTCCTACGAGCAACTGTTGTTTTATGGTAAGAAGAGTCACTATTGTGCTGCCATTGCCATACACAGGACAAATAGCACTGGCGTCTGTTCCCAGCACGTACAGTGTATTGGACTGAAGAGGATCTACTGTTCTTGTCAGGTTCCTAAGCAGAATTGAACTAGATATGGCCATGTGTGTAGGAAGCACAGTTCTTTTGTTCTGAGCAAGCTCAATTTTCAGACACCATTGGAAACACAGTAGAGTAGAAGAGTGCTCTTTTCTCAAAAGCAGAGTGTGTTTTTGTAAGGCGAGCTAGCGTTTGTTTCCTACTCCTAAATGGAGTTGAATCACATGCAGTTTCTGGTCCTACGAGCAAGAGTTGTTTTCTGGTAAGGAAAGTCACTATTGCGCTCCCATTGCCCTACACAAGGCAAATAGCACTCGCGTCTTTTCCCAGCAAGTACAGTGTATTGGACTGAATAGGAGCTACTGTTCTTGTCAGTTTCCTAAGCAGAGTTGAAATAGATATGGTCCGTGTGTGTAGGAAGCACAGTTATTTTGTTCTGAGCAAGCTCACTGTTTGGACCCCATAGGAAACACAGTAGAGTAGAAGAGTGCTCTTTTCTCTAAAGCAGAGTTTGTTTTTGTAAGGCGAGCTAGCATTTGTTTCCCAGTCCTAAATGGAGTGGAATCACATGCAGTTTCTGGTCCTACGAGCAAGAGTTGTTTTCTGGTAAGGAAAGTCACTATTGTGCTCCCATTGCCATACACAGTGCAAATAGCCCTCCCGTCTGTTCCCAGCAAGTACAGTGTATTGGCCTGAAGAGGAGCTACTGTTCTTCTCAGTTTCCTAAGCAGAGTTGAACTAGATATGGTCCGTGTGTGTAGGAAGCACAGTTCTTTTTTTCTGAGCAAGCTCACTGTTCTGGCCCTATAGGAAACACAGTAGAGTAGAAAAGTGCTCTTTTCTCAAAAGCAGAGTGTGTTTCTTGTAAAGCGAGCTAGAGTTTGTTTCCCAGTCCTAAATGGACTTGAATCACATGCAGTTTCTGGTCCTACGAGCAAGAGTTGTTTTCTCGTAAGAAGAGTCACTATTGTGCTGTCATTGACATACACAGGACAAATACCACTGGCGTCTCTTCCCAGCAAGTACAGTGTATTGGACTGAAGAGGATCTAATGTTCTTGTCAGGTTCCTAAGCAGACTTGAACTAGATATGGCCGTGTGTGTAGGAAGCACAGTTTGTTTTTTCTGAGCAAGCTCACTGTTCGGAACACATAGGAAACACAGTAGAGTAGAAGAGTGCTCTTTTCTCAAAAGCAGAGTGTGTTTCTTGGAAGTCGAGCTAGCGTTTGTTTCCCAGTCCTAAATGGAGTTGACTCACATGCAGTTTTTTGTCCAACGAGCAAGAGTTGTTTTCTGGTAAGACAAGTCACTATTGTGCTCCAATTGCCATACACAGTGCAAATATCACTCGCTTCTGTTCCCCACAAGTACAGTGTATCGGACTGAAGAGGAGCTACTGTTCTTGTCAGTTTCCTAAGCAGAGTTGAACTAGATATGGCCCGTGTGTGTAGGAAGCACAGTTCTTTTGTTCTGAGCAAGCTCACTGTTTGGACCCCATAGGAAGCACAGTAGAGTAGAAGAGTGCTCTCTTCTCAAAAGCAGAGTGTGTTTCATGGAAGGCTAGCTAGCATTTGTATCCCAGTCCTAATTGGAGTTGAATCACATGCAGTTTCTGGTCCTATGAGCAAGAGTTGTTTTCTGGTAAGGGAAGTCACTATTGCGCTCCCATTGCCATACACAGTGCAAATATCACTCGCGTCTGTGCCCAGCAAGTACAGTGTTTCGGACTGAAGAGGAGCTACTGTTCTTGTCAGTTTCCTAAGCAGAGTTGAACTAGTTATGGCCCGTGTGTAGGAAGCACAGTTCTTTTGTTCTGACCAAGTTCACTGTTCTGGCCATATAGGAAGCACAGTAGAGTAGAAGAGTGCTCTTTTCTCTAAAGCAGAGTATGTTTCTTGTAAGGCGAGCTAGCGTTTGTTTCCCAGTCCTAAATGGAGTTGAATCACATGGAGTTTCTAGTCCTACGTGCAAGAGTTGTTTTATGGTAAGAAGAGTCACTATTGCCCTGCCATTGCCATACACAGGACAAATAGCACTGGTGTCTGTTCCCAGCAATACAGTGTATTGGACTGAAGAGGATCTACTGTTCTTGTCAGGTTCCTAAGCAGAATTGAACTAGATATGGCCGTGTGTGTAGGAAGCACAGTTCTTTTGTTCTGAGCAAGCTCACTGTTCGGACACCATAGGAAACACAGTAGAGTAGAAGAGTGCTCTTTTCTCAAAAGCAGAGTGTGTTTCTTGTAAGGCGAGCTAGCATTTGTTTCCCAGTCCTAAATGGAGTTGAATCACATTCAGTTTCTGGTCCTAAGAGCAAGAGTTGTTTTGTGGTAAGGAAAGTCACTATTGCGCTCCCCTTGCCATACACAGTGCAAATAGCTCTCGCGTCTGTTCCCAGCAAGTACAGTGTATCGGGCTGAAGAGAAGCTACTGTTCTTGTCAGTTTCCTAAGCAGAGTTGAACATGATATGGCCCTTGTGTGTAGGAAGCACAGTTCTTATGTTCTGAGCAAGCTCACTCTTCTGGCCCTATAGGAAAAACAGTAGAGTAGAAGCGTGCTCTTTTCTCAAAAGCAGAGTGTGTTTTTGTAAGGCGAGCTAGCATTTGTTTCCTAGTTAAATGGAGTTGAATCACATGCAGTTTCTGGTCCTACGACCAAGAGTTTTTTTCTGGAAAAGAAAGTCACTATTGCGCTCCCATTGCCATACACAGCGCAAATAGCACTCGCGTCTGTTCCCAGCAAGTACAGTGTATCGGACTGAAGAGGAGCTACTGTTCTTGTCAGTTTCCTAAGCAGAGTTGAACTAGATATGGCAAGTGTGTAGGAAGCACAGTTCTTTTGTTCTGAGCAAGCTCACTGTTCTGGCCCTACAGGAAACACAGTAGAGTAGAAGAGTGCTCTTTTCTCTAAAGCAGAGTGTGTTTCTTGTAAGGTGAGCTAGCGTTTTTTTCCCAGTCCTAAATGGAGTTGAATCACATGCAGTTTGTCATCCTAGGAGCAAGAGTTGTTTTATGGTAAGAAGAGTCACTATTGCGCTGCCATTGCCATACACAGGACAAATAGCACTGGCGTCTGTTCCCAGGAAATACAGTGTATTGGACTGAATAGGAGCTACTGTTCTAGTCAGTATCCTAAGCAGAGTTGAACTAGATATGGTCCGTGTGTGTAGGAAGCACAGTTCTTTTGTTCTGAGCAAGCTCACTGTTCGGACCCGATAAGAAACACAATAGAGTAGAAGTGTGCTCTTTTCTCAAATGCAGAGTGTGTTTCATGTAAGGCGAGCTAGCATTTGTTTCCCAGTCCTAAATGGAGTTGAATCACATGCAGTTTCTGGTCCTACGAGCAAGAGTTGTTTTCTGGTAAGAAGAGTCACTATTGCGTTGCCATTGCCATACACAGGACTCATAGCACTGGCGTCTGTTCCCAGCAAGTACAGTGTATTGGACTGTAGAGGATCTATTGTTCTTGTCAGGTTCCTAAGCAGAATTGAACTAGATATGGCCGTGTGTGTAGGAAGCAGAGTTCTTTTGTTCTGAGCAAGCTCACTTTTCGGGACACATAGGAAACACAGTAGAGTAGAAGAGTGCCCTTTTCTCTAAAGCAGAGTGTGTTTCTTGTAAGGCGAGCTACCGTTTGTTTCCCAGTCCTAAATGGAGTTGAATCACATGCAGTTTCTGGTCTTACGAGCAAGAGTTGTTTTATGGTATGGAAAGTCACTATTGCGCACCCATTGCCATACACATTGCAAATAGCACTCGCGTCTGTTCCCAGCAAGTACAGTGTATCGGACTGAAGAGCAGCTACTCTTCTTGTCAGTTTCCTAAGCAGAATTGAACTAGATCTGGCCCGTGTGTAGGAAGCACAGTTCTTTTGTTCTGAGCAAGCTCACTGTTCTGTCCCTATAGGAAACACAGTAGAGTAGAAGAGTGCTCTTTTCTCTAAATCAGAGTGTGTTTCTTGTAAGGTGAGCTAGCTTTTGTTTCCCAGTCCTAAATGGAGTTGAATCACATGCAGTTTCTGGTCCTATGAGCAAGAGTTGTTTTTCTGGTAAGAAGAGTCACTATTGCGCTGCAACTGCCATACCCAGGACAAATAGCACTGGCATCTGTTCCCAGCAAGTACAGTGTATTGGACTGAAGAGGATCTAGTGTTCTTGTCAGTTTCCTTAGCAGAGTTGAACTAGATATGGCCCGTGTGTGTAGGAAGCACAGTTCTTTTGTTCTGAGCAAGCTCACTGTTCGGACCCCATAGGAAACACAGTAGAGTTGAAGAGTGCTCTTTCCTCAAAAGCAGACTGTGTTTCTTTTAAGGCGAGCTAGCATATGTTTCCCAGTCCTAAATGGAGTTGAGTCACATGCAGTTTTTTGTCCTACGTGCAAGAGTTGTTTTCTGGTAAGACGAGTCACTATTGTGCTCCAAATGCCATACACAGTGCAAATAGCACTCTTGTCTGTTCCCCGCAAGTACAGTGTATTGGACTGAAGAGGATCTACTGTTCTTGTCAGTTTCCTAAGCAGAGTTGAACTAGATATGGCCCGTGTGTGTAGGAAGCACAGTTCTTTTGTTCTGAGCAAGCTCACTGTTCGGACCCCATAGGAAGCACAGTAGAGTAGAAGAGTGCTCTTTTCTCAAAAGCAGAGTGTGTTTCATGTAAGGCGAGCTAGCATTTGTTTCCCAGTCCTAAATGGAGTTGAATCACATGCAGTTTCTGGTCCTACGAGCAAGAGTTGTTTTCTGGTAAGGAAAGTCACTATTGCGCTCCCATTGCCATACACAGTGCAAATAGCACTCGCGTCTGTTCCCAGCAAGTACAGTGTATCGGACGGAAGAGGAGCTACTGTTCTTGTCAGTTTCCTAAGCAGAGTTGAATTAGTTATGGCCCGTGTGTAGGAAGCACAGTTCTTTTGTTCTGAGCAAGCTCACTGTTCTGGCCCTATAGAAAACACAGTAGAGTAGAAGAGTGCTCTTTTCTCAAAAGCAGAGTGTGCTTCGTGTAAAGCGATCTAGAGTTTGTTTCCCAGTCCAAACTGGAGTGGAATCACATGCAGTTTCTGGTGCTACGAGCAAGAGTTGTTTTCTCGTAAGAAGAGTCACTATTGTGCTGTCATTGACATACACAGGACAAATACCACTGGCGTCTCTTCCCAGCAGAAACAGTGTATTGGACTGAAGAGGATCTAATGTTCTTGTCAGGTTCCTAAGCAGACTTGAACTAGATATGGCCGTGTGTGTAGGAAGCACAGTTTGTTTTTTCTGAGCAAGCTCACTGTTCGGAACACATAGGAAACACAGTAGAGTAGAAGAGTGCTCTTTTCTCAAAAGCAGAGTGTGTTTCTTGGAAGTCGAGCTAGCGTTTGTTTCCCAGTCCTAAATGGAGTTGACTCACATGCAGTTTTTTGTCCAACGAGCAAGAGTTGTTTTCTGGTAAGACAAGTCACTATTGTGCTCCAATTGCCATACACAGTGCAAATATCACTCGCTTCTGTTCCCCACAAGTACAGTGTATCGGACTGAAGAGGAGCTACTGTTCTTGTCAGTTTCCTAAGCAGAGTTGAACTAGATATGGCCCGTGTGTGTAGGAAGCAGAGTTCTTATGTTCTGAGCAAGCTCACTGTTCTGGCCCTATAGGAAACACAGTATAGTAGAAGAGTGCTCTTTTCTCAAAAGCAGAGTGTGTTTCTTGTAAAGCGAGCTAGACTTTGTTTCCCAGTCCTAAATGGAATTGAATCACATGCAGTTTCTGGTCCTACGAACAAGAGTTGTTTTCTGGTAAGGAAAGTCACTATTGCGCTCCCATTGCCCTACACAAGGCAAATAGCACTCGCGTCTTTTCCCAGCAAGTACAGTGTATTGGACGGAATAGGAGCTACTGTTCTTGTCAGTTTCCTAAGCAGAGTTGAACTAGATGTGGTCCGTGTGTGTATTAAGCACAGTTCTTTTGTTCTGAGCAAGCTCACTGTTTGGACCCCATAGGAAACACAGTAGAGTAGAAGAGTGCTATTTTCTCTAAAGCAGAGTGTGTTTCTTGTAAGGCGAGCTAGCATTTGTTTCCCAGTCCTAAATGGAGTGGACTCACATGCAGTTTCTAGTCCTACGAGCAAGAGTTGTTTTCTGGTAAGGAAAGTCACTATTGTGCTCCCATTGCCATACACAGTGCAAATAGCACATGCGTCTGTTCCCAGCAAGTACAGTGTATTGGACTGAAGAGGGGCTACTGTTCTTGTCAGTTTCCTAACAGAGTTGAAATAGATATGGTCCGTGTGTGTAGGAAGCACAGTTCTTTTGTTCTGAGCAAGCTCACTGTTTGAACCCCATAGTAAACACAGTAGAGTAGAAGAGTGCTCTTTTTCTAAAGCAGAGTGTGTTTCTTGTAAGGCGAGCTAGCGTTTGCTTCCCAGTCCTAAATGGAGTGGAATCACATGCAGTTTCTGGTCATACGAGCAAGAGTTGTTTTCTGGTAAGGAAAGTCACTATTGCGCTCCCATTGCCATACACAGTGCAAATAACACTCGCGTCTGTTCCCAGCAAGTACAGTGTATCGGACTGAAGAGGATCTACTGTTCTTGTCAGTTTCCTAAGCAGAGTTGAACTAGATATGGCCCGTGTGTAGGAAGCACAGTTCTTTTGTTCTGAGCAAGCTCACTGTATGGCCCCATAAGATACACAGTAGAGTAGAAGAGTGCTCTTTTCTCTAAAGCAGAGTGTGTTTCTTGTAAGGTGAGCTAGCTTTTGTTTCCCAGTCCTAAATGGAGTTGAATCACATGCAGTTTCTGGTCCTACAAGCAAGAGTTGGTTTATGGTAAGAAGAGTCACTATTGCGCTGCCATTGCCATACACAGGACAAATAGCACTGGCGTCTGTTCCAAGGAAGTACAGTGTATTGGACTGAAGAGGATCTACTGTTCTTGTCAGGTTCCTAAGCAGAATTGAACTAGTTATGGCCGTGTGTGTAGGAAGCACAGTTCTTTTGTTCTGAGCAAGCTCACTGTTCAGACCCAATAGGAAACACAGTAGAGTAGAAGAGTGCTCTTTTCTCAAAAGCAGAGTGTGTTTCTTGTAAGGCGAGCTAGCGTTTGTTTCCCAGTCCTAAATGGAGTTGAGTCACATGCAGTTTTCTGTCCTATGAGCAAGAGTTGTTTTCTGGTAAGACGAGTCACTATTGTGCTCCAATTGCCATACACAGTGCAAATAGCACTCGCGTCTGTTCCCCGAAAGTACAGTGTATTGGACTGAAGAGGAGCTACTGTTCTTCACAGTTTCCTAAGCAGAGTTGAACTAGATATGGCCCGTGTGTGTAGGAAGCACAGTTCTTTTGTTCTGAGCAAGCTCACTGTTTGGACCCCATAGGAAGCACAGTAGAGTAGAAGAGTGCTCTCTTCTCAAAAGCCGAGTGTGTTTCATGGAAGGCTAGCTAGCATTTGTATCCCAGTCCTAAATGGAGTTGAATCACATGCAGTTTCTGGTCCTATGAGCAAGAGTTGTTTTCTGGTAAGGGAAGTCACTATTGCGCTCCCATTGCCATACACAGTGCAAATATCACTCGCGTCTGTGCCCAGCAACTACAGTGTTTCGGACTGAAGAGGAGCTACTGTTCTTGTCAGTTTCCTAAGCAGAGTTGAACTAGTTATGGCCCGTGTGTAGGAAGCACAGTTCTTTTGTTCTGACCAAGTTCACTGTTCTGGCCATATAGGAAGCACAGTAGAGTAGAAGAGTGCTCTTTTCTCTAAAGCAGAGTATGTTTCTTGTAAGGCGAGCTAGTGTTTGTTTCCCAGTCCTAAATGGAGTTGAATCACATGGAGTTTCTAGTCCTACGTGCAAGAGTTGTTTTATGGTAAGAAGAGTCACTATTGCCCTGCCATTGCCATACACAGGACAAATAGCACTGGCGTCTGTTCCCAGCAATACAGTGTATTGGACTGAAGAGGATCTACTGTTCTTGTCAGGTTCCTAAGCAGAATTGAACTAGATATGGCCGTGTGTGTAGGAAGCCCAGTTCTTTTGTTCTGAGCAAGCTCACTGTTCGGACACCATAGGAAACACAGTAGAGTAGAAGAGTGCTCTTTTCTCAAAAGCAGAGTGTGTTTCTTGTAAGGCGAGCTAGCATTTGTTTCCCAGTCCTAAATGGAGTTGAATCACATTCAGTTTCTGGTCCTAAGAGCAAGAGTTGTTTTGTGGTAAGGAAAGTCACTATTGCGCTCCCCTTGCCATACACAGTGCAAATAGCTCTCGCGTCTCTTCCCAGCAAGTACAGTGTATCGGGCTGAAGAGAAGCTACTGTTCTTGTCAGTTTCCTAAGCAGAGTTGAACATGATATGGCCCTTGTGTGTAGGAAGCACAGTTCTTATGTTCTGAGCAAGCTCACTCTTCTGGCCCTATAGGAAAAACAGTAGAGTAGAAGCGTGCTCTTTTCTCAAAAGCAGAGTGTGTTTTTGTAAGGCGAGCTAGCATTTGTTTCCTAGTTAAATGGAGTTGAATCACATGCAGTTTCTGGTCCTACGACCAAGAGTTTTTTTCTTGTAAAGAAAGTCACTATTGCGCTCCCATTGCCATACACAGCGCAAATAGCACTCGCGTCTGTTCCCAGCAAGTACAGTGTATCGGACTGAAGAGGAGCTACTGTTCTTGTCAGTTTCCTAAGCAGAGTTGAACTAGATATGGCACGTGTGTAGGAAGCACAGTTCTTTTGTTCTGAGCAAGCTCACTGTTCTGGCCCTACAGGAAACACAGTAGAGTAGAAGAGTGCTCTTTTCTCTAAAGCAGAGTGTGTTTCTTGTAAGGTGAGCTAGCGTTTTTTTCCCAGTCCTAAATGGAGTTGAATCACATGCAGTTTGTCGTCCTAGGAGCAAGAGTTGTTTTATGGTAAGAAGAGTCACTATTGCCCTGCCATTGCCATACACAGGACAAATAGCACTGGCGTCTGTTCCCAGCAATACAGTGTATTGGACTGAAGAGGATCTACTGTTCTTGTCAGGTTCCTAAGCAGAATTGAACTAGATATGGCCGTGTGTGTAGGAAGCACAGTTCTTTTGTTCTGAGCAAGCTCACTGTTCAGACACCATAGGAAACACAGTAGAGTAGAAGAGTGCTCTTTTCTCAAAAGCAGAGTGTGTTTCTTGTAAGGCGAGCTAGCATTTGTTTCCCAGTCCTAAATGGAGTTGAATCACATTCAGTTTCTGGTCCTAAGAGCAAGAGTTGTTTTGTGGTAAGGAAAGTCACTATTGCGCTCCCCTTGCCATACACAGTGCAAATAGCTCTCGCGTCTGTTCCCAGCAAGTACAGTGTATCGGGCTGAAGAGAAGCTACTGTTCTTGTCAGTTTCCTAAGCAGAGTTGAACATGATATGGCCCTTGTGTGTAGGAAGCACAGTTCTTATGTTCTGAGCAAGCTCAATTTTCTGGCCCTATAGGAAAAACAGTAGAGTAGAAGCGTGCTCTTTTCTCAAAAGCAGAGTGTGTTTTTGTAAGGCGAGCTAGCATTTGTTTCCTAGTTAAATGGAGTTGAATCACATGCAGTTTCTGGTCCTACGACCAAGAGTTTTTTTCTGGTAAAGAAAGTCACTATTGCGCTCCCATTGCCATACACAGCGCAAATAGCACTCGCGTCTGTTCCCAGCAAGTACAGTGTATCGGACTGAAGAGGAGCTACTGTTCTTGTCAGTTTCCTAAGCAGAGTTGAACTAGATATGGCACGTGTGTAGGAAGCACAGTTCTTTTGTTCTGAGCAAGCTCACTGTTCTGGCCCTACAGGAAACACAGTAGAGTAGAAGAGTGCTCTTTTCTCTAAAGCAGAGTGTGTTTCTTGTAAGGTGAGCTAGCGTTTTTTTCCCAGTCCTAAATGGAGTTGAATCACATGCAGTTTGTCGTCCTAGGAGCAAGAGTTGTTTTATGGTAAGAAGAGTCACTATTGCGCTGCCATTGCCATACACAGGACAAATAGCACTGGCGTCTGTTCCCAGGAAATACAGTGTATTGGACTGAATAGGAGCTACTGTTCTTGTCAGTATCCTAAGCAGAGTTGAACTAGATATGGTCCGTGTGTGTAGGAAGCACAGTTCTTTTGTTCTGAGCAAGCTCACTGTTTGGACCCCATAGGAAACACAGTAGAGTAGAAGAGTGCTCCTTTCTCTAAAGCAGAGTGTGTTTCTTATAAGGAGAGCTAGCATTTGTTTCCCAGTCCTAAATGGAGTTGAATCACATGCAGTTTCTGGACCTATGAGCAAGAGTTTTTTTCTGGTAAGGAAAGTCACTATTGTGCTCCCTTTGCCATACACACTGCAAATCGCACATGCGTCTGTTCCCAGCAAGTACAGTGTATTGGACTGAAGAGGAGCTACTGTTCTTGTCAGTTTCCTAAGCAGAATTGAACTAGATATGGCCGTGTGTGTAGGAAGCACAGTTCTTTTGTTCTGAGCAAGCTCACTGTTCGGACCCTATAGGAAACACAGTAGAGTAGAAGAGTGCTCTTTTCTCAAAAGCAGAGTGTGCTTCTTGTAAGGCGAGCTAGCGTTTGTTTCCCAGTCCTAAATGGAGTTGAGTCACATGCAGTTTTCTGTCCTATCAGCAAGAGTTGTTTTCTGGTAAGACGAGTCACTATTGTGCTCCAATTGCCATACACAGTGCAAATAGCACTCGCGTCTGTTCCCCGAAAGTACAGTGTATTGGACTGAAGAGGAGCTACTGTTCTTCACAGTTTCCTAAGCAGAGTTGAACTAGATATGGTTCGTGTGTAGGAAGCACAGTTCTTTGTTCTGAGCATTCTCACTGTTCTGGCCCTATAGGAAACACAGTAGAGTAGAAGAGTGCTCTTTTCTCTAAAGCAGAGTGTGTTTCTGTAAGGTGAGCTAGCTTTTGTTTCCCAGTCCTAAATGGAGTTGAATCACATGCAGTTTCTGGTCCTACGAGCAACTGTTGTTTTATGGTAAGAAGAGTCACTATTGTGCTGCCATTGCCATACACAGGACAAATAGCACTGGCGTCTGTTCCCAGCACGTACAGTGTATTGGACTGAAGAGGATCTACTGTTCTTGTCAGGTTCCTAAGCAGAATTGAACTAGATATGGCCATGTGTGTAGGAAGCACAGTTCTTTTGTTCTGAGCAAGCTCAATTTTCAGACACCATTGGAAACACAGTAGAGTAGAAGAGTGCTCTTTTCTCAAAAGCAGAGTGTGTTTTTGTAAGGCGAGCTAGCGTTTGTTTCCTACTCCTAAATGGAGTTGAATCACATGCAGTTTCTGGTCCTACGAGCAAGAGTTGTTTTCTGGTAAGGAAAGTCACTATTGCGCTCCCATTGCCCTACACAAGGCAAATAGCACTCGCGTCTTTTCCCAGCAAGTACAGTGTATTGGACTGAATAGGAGCTACTGTTCTTGTCAGTTTCCTAAGCAGAGTTGAAATAGATATGGTCCGTGTGTGTAGGAAGCACAGTTATTTTGTTCTGAGCAAGCTCACTGTTTGGACCCCATAGGAAACACAGTAGAGTAGAAGAGTGCTCTTTTCTCTAAAGCAGAGTTTGTTTTTGTAAGGCGAGCTAGCATTTGTTTCCCAGTCCTAAATGGAGTGGAATCACATGCAGTTTCTGGTCCTACGAGCAAGAGTTGTTTTCTGGTAAGGAAAGTCACTATTGTGCTCCCATTGCCATACACAGTGCAAATAGCCCTCCCGTCTGTTCCCAGCAAGTACAGTGTATTGGCCTGAAGAGGAGCTACTGTTCTTCTCAGTTTCCTAAGCAGAGTTGAACTAGATATGGTCCGTGTGTGTAGGAAGCACAGTTCTTTTTTTCTGAGCAAGCTCACTGTTCTGGCCCTATAGGAAACACAGTAGAGTAGAAAAGTGCTCTTTTCTCAAAAGCAGAGTGTGTTTCTTGTAAAGCGAGCTAGAGTTTGTTTCCCAGTCCTAAATGGACTTGAATCACATGCAGTTTCTGGTCCTACGAGCAAGAGTTGTTTTCTCGTAAGAAGAGTCACTATTGTGCTGTCATTGACATACACAGGACAAATACCACTGGCGTCTCTTCCCAGCAAGTACAGTGTATTGGACTGAAGAGGATCTAATGTTCTTGTCAGGTTCCTAAGCAGACTTGAACTAGATATGGCCGTGTGTGTAGGAAGCACAGTTTGTTTTTTCTGAGCAAGCTCACTGTTCGGAACACATAGGAAACACAGTAGAGTAGAAGAGTGCTCTTTTCTCAAAAGCAGAGTGTGTTTCTTGGAAGTCGAGCTAGCGTTTGTTTCCCAGTCCTAAATGGAGTTGACTCACATGCAGTTTTTTGTCCAACGAGCAAGAGTTGTTTTCTGGTAAGACAAGTCACTATTGTGCTCCAATTGCCATACACAGTGCAAATATCACTCGCTTCTGTTCCCCACAAGTACAGTGTATCGGACTGAAGAGGAGCTACTGTTCTTGTCAGTTTCCTAAGCAGAGTTGAACTAGATATGGCCCGTGTGTGTAGGAAGCACAGTTCTTTTGTTCTGAGCAAGCTCACTGTTTGGACCCCATAGGAAGCACAGTAGAGTAGAAGAGTGCTCTCTTCTCAAAAGCAGAGTGTGTTTCATGGAAGGCTAGCTAGCATTTGTATCCCAGTCCTAATTGGAGTTGAATCACATGCAGTTTCTGGTCCTATGAGCAAGAGTTGTTTTCTGGTAAGGGAAGTCACTATTGCGCTCCCATTGCCATACACAGTGCAAATATCACTCGCGTCTGTGCCCAGCAAGTACAGTGTTTCGGACTGAAGAGGAGCTACTGTTCTTGTCAGTTTCCTAAGCAGAGTTGAACTAGTTATGGCCCGTGTGTAGGAAGCACAGTTCTTTTGTTCTGACCAAGTTCACTGTTCTGGCCATATAGGAAGCACAGTAGAGTAGAAGAGTGCTCTTTTCTCTAAAGCAGAGTATGTTTCTTGTAAGGCGAGCTAGCGTTTGTTTCCCAGTCCTAAATGGAGTTGAATCACATGGAGTTTCTATTCCTACGTGCAAGAGTTGTTTTATGGTAAGAAGAGTCACTATTGCCCTGCCATTGCCATACACAGGACAAATAGCACTGGTGTCTGTTCCCAGCAATACAGTGTATTGGACTGAAGAGGATCTACTGTTCTTGTCAGGTTCCTAAGCAGAATTGAACTAGATATGGCCGTGTGTGTAGGAAGCACAGTTCTTTTGTTCTGAGCAAGCTCACTGTTCGGACACCATAGGAAACACAGTAGAGTAGAAGAGTGCTCTTTTCTCAAAAGCAGAGTGTGTTTCTTGTAAGGCGAGCTAGCATTTGTTTCCCAGTCCTAAATGGAGTTGAATCACATTCAGTTTCTGGTCCTAAGAGCAAGAGTTGTTTTGTGGTAAGGAAAGTCACTATTGCGCTCCCCTTGCCATACACAGTGCAAATAGCTCTCGCGTCTGTTCCCAGCAAGTACAGTGTATCGGGCTGAAGAGAAGCTACTGTTCTTGTCAGTTTCCTAAGCAGAGTTGAACATGATATGGCCCTTGTGTGTAGGAAGCACAGTTCTTATGTTCTGAGCAAGCTCACTCTTCTGGCCCTATAGGAAAAACAGTAGAGTAGAAGCGTGCTCTTTTCTCAAAAGCAGAGTGTGTTTTTGTAAGGCGAGCTAGCATTTGTTTCCTAGTTAAATGGAGTTGAATCACATGCAGTTTCTGGTCCTACGACCAAGAGTTTTTTTCTGAAAAAGAAAGTCACTATTGCGCTCCCATTGCCATACACAGCGCAAATAGCACTCGCGTCTGTTCCCAGCAAGTACAGTGTATCGGACTGAAGAGGAGCTACTGTTCTTGTCAGTTTCCTAAGCAGAGTTGAACTAGATATGGCAAGTGTGTAGGAAGCACAGTTCTTTTGTTCTGAGCAAGCTCACTGTTCTGGCCCTACAGGAAACACAGTAGAGTAGAAGAGTGCTCTTTTCTCTAAAGCAGAGTGTGTTTCTTGTAAGGTGAGCTAGCGTTTTTTTCCCAGTCCTAAATGGAGTTGAATCACATGCAGTTTGTCATCCTAGGAGCAAGAGTTGTTTTATGGTAAGAAGAGTCACTATTGCGCTGCCATTGCCATACACAGGACAAATAGCACTGGCGTCTGTTCCCAGGAAATACAGTGTATTGGACTGAATAGGAGCTACTGTTCTAGTCAGTATCCTAAGCAGAGTTGAACTAGATATGGTCCGTGTGTGTAGGAAGCACAGTTCTTTTGTTCTGAGCAAGCTCACTGTTCGGACCCGATAAGAAACACAATAGAGTAGAAGTGTGCTCTTTTCTCAAATGCAGAGTGTGTTTCATGTAAGGCGAGCTAGCATTTGTTTCCCAGTCCTAAATGGAGTTGAATCACATGCAGTTTCTGGTCCTACGAGCAAGAGTTGTTTTCTGGTAAGAAGAGTCACTATTGCGTTGCCATTGCCATACACAGGACTCATAGCACTGGCGTCTGTTCCCAGCAAGTACAGTGTATTGGACTGTAGAGGATCTATTGTTCTTGTCAGGTTCCTAAGCAGAATTGAACTAGATATGGCCGTGTGTGTAGGAAGCAGAGTTCTTTTGTTCTGAGCAAGCTCACTTTTCGGGACACATAGGAAACACAGTAGAGTAGAAGAGTGCCCTTTTCTCTAAAGCAGAGTGTGTTTCTTGTAAGGCGAGCTACCGTTTGTTTCCCAGTCCTAAATGGAGTTGAATCACATGCAGTTTCTGGTCTTACGAGCAAGAGTTGTTTTATGGTATGGAAAGTCACTATTGCGCACCCATTGCCATACACATTGCAAATAGCACTCGCGTCTGTTCCCAGCAAGTACAGTGTATCGGACTGAAGAGCAGCTACTCTTCTTGTCAGTTTCCTAAGCAGAATTGAACTAGATCTGGCCCGTGTGTAGGAAGCACAGTTCTTTTGTTCTGAGCAAGCTCACTGTTCTGTCCCTATAGGAAACACAGTAGAGTAGAAGAGTGCTCTTTTCTCTAAATCAGAGTGTGTTTCTTGTAAGGTGAGCTAGCTTTTGTTTCCCAGTCCTAAATGGAGTTGAATCACATGCAGTTTCTGGTCCTATGAGCAAGAGTTGTTTTTCTGGTAAGAAGAGTCACTATTGCGCTGCAACTGCCATACACAGGACAAATAGCACTGGCATCTGTTCCCAGCAAGTACAGTGTATTGGACTGAAGAGGATCTAGTGTTCTTGTCAGTTTCCTTAGCAGAGTTGAACTAGATATGGCCCGTGTGTGTAGGAAGCACAGTTCTTTTGTTCTGAGCAAGCTCACTGTTCGGACCCCATACGAAACACAGTAGAGTAGAAGAGTGCTCTTTCCTCAAAAGCAGACTGTGTTTCTTTTAAGGCGAGCTAGCATATGTTTCCCAGTCCTAAATGGAGTTGAGTCACATGCAGTTTTTTGTCCTACGTGCAAGAGTTGTTTTCTGGTAAGATGAGTCACTATTGTGCTCCAAATGCCATACACAGTGCAAATAGCACTCTTGTCTGTTCCCCGCAAGTACAGTGTATTGGACTGAAGAGGATCTACTGTTCTTGTCAGTTTCCTAAGCAGAGTTGAACTAGATATGGCCCGTGTGTGTAGGAAGCACAGTTCTTTTGTTCTGAGCAAGCTCACTGTTCGGACCCCATAGGAAGCACAGTAGAGTAGAAGAGTGCTCTTTTCTCAAAAGCAGAGTGTGTTTCATGTAAGGCGAGCTAGCATTTGTTTCCCAGTCCTAAATGGAGTTGAATCACATGCAGTTTCTGGTCCTACGAGCAAGAGTTGTTTTCTGGTAAGGAAAGTCACTATTGCGCTCCCATTGCCATACACAGTGCAAATAGCACTCGCGTCTGTTCCCAGCAAGTACAGTGTATCGGACGGAAGAGGAGCTACTGTTCTTGTCAGTTTCCTAAGCAGAGTTGAATTAGTTATGGCCCGTGTGTAGGAAGCACAGTTCTTTTGTTCTGAGCAAGCTCACTGTTCTGGCCCTATAGAAAACACAGTAGAGTAGAAGAGTGCTCTTTTCTCAAAAGCAGATTGTGCTTCGTGTAAAGCGATCTAGAGTTTGTTTCCCAGTCCAAACTGGAGTGGAATCACATGCAGTTTCTGGTGCTACAAGCAAGAGTTGTTTTCTGGTAAGAAGAGTCACTATTGCGCTGCCCATTGCCATACACAGGACAAATAGCACTGGCGTCTCTTCCCAGCAAATACAGTGTATTGGACTGAAGAGGATCTACTGTTCTTGTCAGGTTCCTAAGCAGACTTGAACTAGAAATGGGCCGTGTGAGTAGGAAGCATATTTTTTTTGTCCCAGCAAGCTCACTGTTCGGAACACATAGGAAACACAGTAGAGTAGAAGAGTGCTCTTTTTCCTCAAAAGCAGAGTGTGTTCCTTGAAGTCGAGATAGCGTTTGTTTCAGTCCCTAAAGGAGTTGAGTCACATACAGTTTTTTGTCCAACGAGCAAGAGTTGTTTCTGGTAAGACAAGTCACTATTGTGCTCCAATTGCCATACCACAGTGCAAATAGCACTCGCGTCAGTTCCCTGCAAGTACAGTGTATCGGACTGAAGAGGAGCTACTGTTCTTGTCAGTTCCTATGCAGAATTGAACTAGATATTGGCCCCTGTGTAGGAAGCACAGTTCTTTGCTTCTGAGCAAGCTCACTGTTCTGGCCCTATAGGAAACACAGTAGAGTAGAAGAGTGCTCTTTCTCTAAAGCAGAGTGTGTTTCTGTAAGGTGAGCTAGCTTTTGTTTCCCAGTCCTAAATGGAGTTGAATCACATGCAGTTTCTGGTCCTACGAGCAAGAGTTGTTTTATGGTAAGAAGAGTCACCATTGTGCTGCATTGCCATACACAGGACAAATAGCACTGGCGTCTGTTCCCAGCACGTACAGTGTATTGGACTGAAGAGGATCTACTGTTATTGTCAGGTTCCTAAGCAGAATTGAACTAGATATGGCCGTGTGTGTAGGAAGCACAGCTTTTTTGTTCTGAGCAAGCTCACTGTTCGGAACACATAGGAAACACAGTAGAGTAGAAAAGTGCTCTTTTCTCAAAAGCAGAGTGTGTTTCTTGGAAGTCGAGCTAGTGTTTGTTTGCCAGTCCTAAATGGAGTTGAGTCACATGCAGTTTTTTGTCCTAAGAGCAAGAGTTGTTTTCTGGTAAGACAAGTCACTATTGTGCTCCAATTTCATACACAGTGCAAATATCACTCGCTTCCGTTCCCCACAAGTACAGTGTATCGGACTGAAGAGGAGCTACTGTTCTTGTCAGTGTCCTAAGCAGAGTCGAACTAGATATGGCCCGTGTGTGTAGGAAGCACAGTTCTTATGTTCTGAGTAAGCTCACTGTTCAGGCCCCATAGGAAACAAAGTAGAGTAGAAGAGTGCTCTTTTCTCAGAAGCAGAGTGTGTTTCATGTAAGGCGAGCTAGCATTTGTTTCCCAGTCCTAAATGGAGTTGAATCACATGCAGTTTCTGGTCCTACGAGCAAGAGTTGTTTTCTGGAAAGGAAAGTCATTATTGTGCTCCCATTGCCATACACAGTGCAAATATCACTCGCGTCTGTTCCCAGCAAGTACAGTGTATCGGACTGAAGAGGATCTACTGTTCTTGTCAGTTTCCTAAGCAGAGTTGAACTAGATATGGCTCGTGTGTAGGAAGCACAGTTCTTTGTTCTGAGCATTCTCACTGTTCTGGCCCTATAGGAAACACAGTAGAGTAGAAGAGTGCTCTTTTCTCTAAAGCAGAGTGTGTTTCTGTAAGGTGAGCTAGCTTTTGTTTCCCAGTCCTAAATGGAGTTGAATCACATGCAGTTTCTGGTCCTACGAGCAACTGTTGTTTTATGGTAAGAAGAGTCACTATTGTGCTGCCATTGCCATACACAGGACAAATAGCACTGGCGTCTGTTCCAAGGAAGTACAGTGTATTGGACTGAAGAGGATCTACTGTTCTTGTCAGGTTCCTAAGCAGAATTGAACTAGATATGGCCATGTGTGTAGGAAGCACAGTTCTTTTGTTCTGAGCAAGCTCAATTTTCAGA